>NC_092807.1:9001938-9304968 GCF_040954645.1 Diabrotica undecimpunctata
GAGAAAAAACTTGAAGCCTTCGAGATGTGGTTATATAGAAGAATCCTAAGGATATCATGGATGGACAAGATAACCAAGGAGACTGTACTACGAAGAATGGGGAAAGAAAGATAAGTGATGTATACGATTAAAAAGAGAGAGTTAGAATATCTCGGACATATAATGAGAAACATCACTAAATATAGATTACTGAAAATAATCCCTCAAGGCAAAATATTCGGAAAGCGAGGAATTGGAAGAAGAAGAATCATCATCGTCATCATTGGTGCTACAGCCCTATAAAAGATCCTCGACCTTCCCAAGTCTATTACGCCAGTGAGTTCTATCCATTGCCAACTGTTGCCAGTTTGCTGCGCCTATTTGTCTACCATCTTCATCTACACCATCCCCCCATCTGAGTTTTGGCCCACCCCTACTTCTACTTCCCACAGGTTGCGACATAAGGATTCTTCTAGCAGGGTTGTTCTGCTGTGATCTTGCCAGATGTCCTGCCCATCTTAATCTTCCTATTTTTATAAAGGATACTACGTCTTTACCACCAAATATATGTTTATCTCTGTGATATATCTCGTAGTTGTACCTCCTTCTCCAAACACTATTTCCACAGATGCCACCGAATATCCTTCTCAGGATCCTTCTTTCAAATATAAGCAGGAGATTTTCATCTGCCTTGGAAATAGTCCATGTCTCTGACCCATATATCAACACTGGTTGTATAAGGGTTTTGTATATGGGTTTGTCTATGGTTTTGTCTATGGTTTTGTATATGGAAGAAGAAGAATATCATGGTTTAAAAACCTGAGGAAATGGTTCTTCACAACAACAACTAATCTGTTTAAAGCATCGGTTAATAAAATAATTATAGCCAGAATGATCGCCAATATTCGAAACGAATAGGCACAAAAAAAAGAAGAAGAATACGTGATGCAAAACCTTTATTTAATTGGTTTAGAAAGTTTAGTTCAATAGCGAGCAAAAGTTTAAAATGAAAGCACAAAACGCTGACTCTAAAAGATAAATGGGATATTGTTAAGAGATGCGATTGTGGTGAAACTCCGACTGCGATATCTAGATTCTATGTTATTGGACGAGCTACAGTGTACGACTTTATGAAAAACAAAGAAAAATTCTAAACATTTATGAAATCTATAGAGGATGAGGAAGGACAGAAAAACCCTTAAAATGTGTGAATTTCCTGATGTTAAAGAAGCTCTGCACATCTGGTTTAAGCAACAACGAAGCAGACAAGCTCCTACTTTGGGTGACATTTTAAAAAATAAAGCTCATTTTTTTATCAGGAATTAACAAAGAAAACTGATTTTCGTGCTAGTCAAGGTTGGTTCGAAAATTTCAAAAAACGGTACGGAATACGATTTTTGCAGATGAGTGTAGTGAATTTGAGTGCAGATGAGTCTGAGATATCTGAATTTATTCAGAATTTAAGCAAAAATATCACCGAATTAGATCTAATTACGGTGAACAACTTTATAAAGCTGATGAAACCAGACTAAACTGGAGGAAACTTCCAACATTTGTCACTTCAGTCGAAAAAAAAACATTTTTGGTAGAAAACTTCAGAAAGAACGTCTCACTCTCATGGTATGCACGAATGCATCAGGATCCCACAAATTGAAATTGCTAATCGTGGGTCAGTCCAAAACACCTCGTGCCTTCAAAAATGTTAAAATTGAGAAGCTACCAATTACGTACATGTGGCAAAGCCATACCTGGGTGACAAAAGAAGTTTTTCTGGTCTTTTCACCCCTTTGGTCCCATGCCTGTTGGATTATCATGGACCCTTGTACTTATATACTTACCTAGCATATTCTGCGAACCAAATTTCAAGCGAATTACTAAAGAATCCTCCTAAATCTTGTAAAAATTGAGGCAAATCCCAGTGATAGAGTGTTACCAGCGGTTCTATATTATTTTCCTTTAGTTCTCTTATAAGATTTTTGTAATAGTCGATTCCCTTCTGATTAACTTCGTCTCGAAAACCTACAAAAAGATAAAATACTTAATAACTGCCACTTAACTTAAATGAATAGAAAAATTCTAAAGCAGAAAAATAAAAGCAGCCATTGTAAAGTCACAAATGGATAAAATGCAAAGCCTGCTACATTCTATTAATGGGTTAGCAATACTAGAATAAAATACAATAGAATGCTACAACAAAATGTAACTTAATCAAATGCAAATCTTTGGTACGTTTAATCATGATCGATTTATTATCGATATATTTATTGTTGCCGATGGTTTTTCCTTCAATTTGAACTCCGAGATATACCCAATGAAACGCGTTTGGAAAATATATAAAGCAGAGATAAATTAGTTTCTGCACTTCATAACTGCCATTGCTTTCTTCTCCTTGTTCTTCACTGGCTTTACAACTCGGGGTGAGTCTTCACCGCATCCACTATCGTCCTGTACGATCTTGTGCTTCTATTTCTCATTGCTGTACCCCAATTCTAGATAAATCGGCTTCAACGTCATCCTTCCATCTTTTTCTCGGTCGGCCTACTGATCTTCTACCATCTGGTCTTTTAAAAAACACTGTCTTTAACACTCTGTCATCCTCTGACCGTACCACGTGACCTGCCCATCTTATTCGGTTTGCCTTGATATGTCTAACTATGTTTTCAGTTCCATACAGAGTCATCAATTCAGCATTGCGGCGTCTTCTCCAATATTTTGTCTTTTTCTGATTTTCCGCTGGTTGAGAGTCCATGTTTCACTGCCATATGTAATAATTGGGCAAATAATCGACTTGTACAGTGTTAATTTAGATTTTCTCTTTAGCAGCATCGATCTTAATAATTTTGAAAGGGAGTATAATGCTCTATTTCCCCCAGCTATCCTTGCTGAGACCTCTTTTTCTATGTGGTTGTCCGCTGTGATTATCGCTTCAGGTATTTAAACTCCTTTACTACTTCGATGTTGTGATCATTAATACTGATGTTCTGCCTAACTCTTGGTCTTGGATTTTTGGTTACTAGCATGTATTTCGTCTTTTATTCATTTATTCGGAGAACCAGACTAACTGATTCCTCCTTGAGCTGTGAAAACACCTCTCTTACGTCTCTTGTACAATGCGTGACTGCATCTATATCATCAGCAAAGGCCAGCAACAGTTTTGATCCTTGATCAACAAATCCTTCTCGCTCAAACCCGTCAGCTCAGACGATGTTTTACTTATTGCATATTGTAAAGCAAAATTGAACAGCAACGGTGACAAGGGGTCCCCCTGTCTAAGTCCTGAATTTATACCAAATGACATAGATGTTCTGCTTCCTATCTTTACTTGCGCATATGAGTCTGTCACGCACATTTGCGTTAATTCAACTAATTTTCTTGGTATTCCCTTTCTAACATTGCTATCCACTATTGGCTTCTTTTTATGAAATTTATGAAATTATATGCTTGCTTTGGAGTAATGTGACTTCAATGTCCTCAAAGAAACATTCCATATTTTTCGGTGTGCAATAAAGCTAATAGTCCTCAGACATACATAATATCAATGAGTGTTCAGTATGCAGCTGCATTTCATAAACCGGCATGCGGCTTGAGCAGCATCTTGCAAAAATTTCTTTCATTGCATTCTTGCAACAATCTGAAGCACGAGGAAGTGTAGGAGGACCCAAAAAAATAAAACATGTCAAAGACTCAAGTATAAATGCGAAAAATGTATAGAATGAATTTACTGTATTTTTCGACTTACCGTTGGGTAAAATTCTTGTCCAACTAATAGAGAATCTATAGTGGCTTACACCAAGGTCTTTTAATAAAGCCACATCTTCTTTAATTTTATGGTAGGAATCACAAGCGATATCTCCGTTATTTTTATCTCGAATAACCGAAGAATTTTTGTGCGTAAAGTAGTCCCAGATGTTTACACCTTTGCCATCTTCATTCCAACCACCTAAAATAGATTATTTATTACATTGTATACTATAATATAAAGTATGATATTTTAGAAGCTATTTTTTGTGTAATTGTTTTTTTGTTTTTTTTAATCTTCTTTTGCACTTCAAGGATTAGGCTTTTAGCCTATCTAGGCCTTTAGCCTAGGGTTTTTTATTTTAAGTAGATCAGAAGTTATAGTTGCATGAAGAGCTGCAATATTAGAGTTCCTCTAGGTAATAATGGTATCATCAGCAAAAAGAATCAATCAATCTTCAGAAAAGAAGAAGAAGAAAAAGAAAAAAGAAGAGGAGCCAATACGGAACCTTGTGGTACTCCACATTCAATGCTTTTGTGACGAGAGTCAGTATCATTTACTCTAACTAGCTGTTTCCTATTCCTCAAGTAAAATTGGAACCAATTCAAAGAAATACCTCGCATTCCGTAGAAATTTAGTTTTTTATCAAAATGTCGTAATTTACACAATCAAAAGATTTGGCATAGTCACAAAAAATAGTGGCAGGGTAAAGATTATTGTTTAGTGCTTGATAAACCTCATGTAGTACAGAAAACAGCATCACTGGTACATTTATTAGATAAAAAGCCGAACTAACTTTGTGATAAAATGCTGTTTTCAACTAGAAAGGACATAAGTCGGGCTTTTATAAGTCTCTCGATAATTTTGGATAGGACCGGTAGTAAGGCAATAGGTATATAGTTGCAGACATTGGATTTTTCACCACCCTTATGAGGAGGAATGATAATGGCTGTCTTTCGGTAGTCTGGAAATACACCTTTTTCAAAGGAATCGTTAATTAGTGAGACCAGGATTTCCAACATATTTTTTGGGAGATTTAAGAAAATTTTTATGGATAGTCCGTCAGTACTACAGGTAGATTTGCTTTTGATACTACTGATTGTTTGGATCAGTTGAGATTTATCAACTGGTCTTATAAAGAATGAATTTGAAACCTTTTTTAAATTTGTGAGAGGAAATAAGATCTTATTGCGGCAAAATAGCTGATGTTATATTTTTACTCACATTAACGAAGTATTCATTTAGAATTTCAGGGTTTGGAAGAGAAAGTGTTTGAGCTCTGTTAGTTTTATTTCGAAGATCGTTTATTATAGACCAAGTTTCTCTTGCAACATTTTTAGAGCTTCCCAGACGATACTAATAGTTTTAGATTGATTCCTCTGTAGTTTGAGAAATATTTAGTAACAAAAACGTTGGTAGTAAATTTATTGATGTACATTAGCGAACGCATATACCTAGCTGATATGCGTTATTGAAAATATAGACAAGCCTATCTAAAAAATCACTGAAATTATAGTCAATGTCCACAGAGGGAAAGTCCAACCAAAAGTTCAAGCATAAATTGTTTGTTAAGAGTGTTAAACTTGGTATATACTGCTTCATGATCAGATCTTCCCTTCTTCAAGTGCCATCTCCGCGGCGGAGGTCGGCAATCATCGTAGCTATTCGAACTTTTGAGACGGCTGCTCTGAAAAGTTCATTTGATGTACATCCGTACCACTCTCTCAGGTTGCGCAGCCATGACATTCTACGCCTCCCTATGCTTCTCTTTCCTTGGATCTTTCCCTGCATGATCAGTTGGAGCAAGGTGTATTTCTCTCCACGTGTAATATGTCCGAGATATTCCAATTTTTTTGTTTTTATTGAATTTAAAATTTCCATTTCTTTGTTCATCCTTCTCAGAACCTCTTTGTTTGTGACGTGTTCTGTCCATGATATTTTAAGAATTCTTCTGTACACCCACAGCTCAAATGATTCCAGTTTTTTCATTGATGTAGCATTCAAGGTCCAAGATTCCACTCCATAAAATAAGGTCGAAAAAACATAGCACCTCGCCAACCTAACTCTTAGTTCCAGTTTTAAATCCCTGGTACATAGAATCAGGGATTTAAAATAATAATTCAGATAAATAGTCTGGGCGGGATCTGTTTTGGATTGGAAATTTTCCATAGGAAGCTATTTTTTATTGGAATCCATTCAGGATGTGCCCAATATCGATAATCACGATATGCGCCAGTCGCAAACCCTGTGCTAAATTTTTTATTTAACAAAATCTGAAAACAATTGAACATTTCTCATTTTTTTCTGCTACTATTTTCGTTTATAATTCGGAAAATATTATTCCTAGAGAAAACATTCTAAGAAGTTAAAAGTTTCGTTATTCAATTTTACACAATATTTTGTTAGCTAGAAATTGAAAATTTAATGTTTAATGTTGAAAAAATAGCAATAATTGGAAAAAAAGTACAAAAAAATGAATTTAATCCTTTAAATGTTTTCGACTTTCTAAACTTGACTTACAAGCTCCATATTCTGCCTAGAAAAACCTTTTAATATGTTTAAAACGTGTGCTAAATTTTGTTAAGATCTGTCGGATAGGTTTTGCATAATAATTTTGCAACCCAGCCTACTCGAAAAAAATCGCAAATTTTCAAATTTATAGTAGGCCCTAAATAAGGCCTTCAGATAGTTGCAAATTATTTTACCCATAAAGAAAGGCTCAAATTTTCAAACGCTTTTTGTAAAATTTAAATCGGTTCACTAGGAGAGCCTAGAAAATTTTTTAAAGTTTTAAACTTTTTTTATATATGCTAGACAATAATTATAAACAAATTGAATAACTTTACGAGCTTTAAACATATTAATTTCAAAATTTATACACTTAAAGAACATTAAAAGACGCTTCTTAAAAAAAAAAAGATATATTCGGGCCACTCAAAGTGCGATTTTACATTGAATAAAATTCGCTACTTGTGCTTTAAAAAAGGTTGCAAAAATAAAAAATTTTAATTGTCCATGCTGCCACCAACACAATCTGCAGCTGAGCAACACTCGCTTCGTGTATATTTTCAAGTACAGCAGTGGCTTGGAAATAACCTGAATGCTACTGAGTGGGAGTGGGAACTAACTTAAAATGGTCTTGAGCCAATGCAAACTGAGCAGGTATTACTACCTGACTCATTATTCAGAAATATTAGTTGCAAATGTAAAAAACTTTGTACAAAAACAAGCAGTTGTATCAAACATGGTCTCAAATGTTCTGACTATTGTCTTCACTGCAATGGTCAGACATGTAAAAATATTGAACACAGTAAAATATTGAAAGAAGTTGAACGAGATATGGATATGGAGTCGATGGATTCCTTAGATTTTCTAGAGGCACAAGATAAAGCTACAGATGAAGGAGAAGGAAAATTAAATTTACAGATCGAGGATGAAGATATTGAAATAGAAAATGAAGGTTTTGAGGAAGAAATAAAACCTGAAGATTCTTGTCGTTCAAAAAAAAAGAAAAAGACTTAAAAAAAATTATTGAAGTCAAAATAAAGTTTATTTATGAAAAAAAAAATTTTTCGTTCGCCTTTGTTTTAACAATTTAAATTATTTATTAACAATTTATAAATACATATTTGTTTACTAAAAGTAACAATTTACTTCAATGTATAAATTGCAAGCTCAAAAAATATGCATGAAGAAAAAATGCAATTATGTACTTGTTTAACATACAATTGTTTATTGCAAATTTCTCAATTTGCAATTAAAAATGGTATTTGAAAATATAATATTTGAAATCCTTGTCGTCCGAGACATCGATTCATAAAAAAAGAGCAAAATTGGTTAACAAGAAGCCGAGATAATGCAATTTTTAGCGCGCGCTATGATTTTGAACTCGCCGATTCACATTTCGAGTGAATGTCCCCCACCACCACCTCTTATGCATTTCGAGCGACATTTTAGGCGAAAATGGTTTTTTATTTGTCCTTTTTATAGATGTTGCCGTGAAACGCATTACTTAAAACTTTTAATATAAAAAGTACTTGAGGGTATTTGTTTAAAAACGAGCCCTCTATCACTTATGGTTACACGGCAAATGTATGCCAACTTTGACCTTCAATATCTCGGCAACCAGTAAGCCGAATGTATCTTTTTTTATTTTAAGTAGCGTCTTTTAATGTTCTTTAAGTGTATAAATTTTGAAATTGATATGTTTAAAGCTCGTAAAATTATTCAATTTGTTTATAAGCCTAAAAAATGTTTAAAACTTTAAAAAATGTTCTAGGCTCTCCTAGTCAACCGATTTGAATTTTACAAAAAGCGTTTGAAAGCTTGAGCCTTCCTTTATATGTAAAAAAATTTACAACTATCTAAAAGCCTTATTTAGGGCGTACTAAAAATTTGAAAATTTACGATTTTTTTCCAGTAGGCTGGATTGCAAAATTATTATGCAAAACCTATCCAACCGATCTTAACAAAATTTAGCACACGTTTTAAACATATTAAAAAGTTTTTCTAGGCGGAATATGGAGCTTGTAAGTCAAGTTTAAAAACTCGAAAATATTTAAAGGATTAACTTCTTTTTTTTTGGATTTTTTTTTCCAATTATTGCTATTTTTTCAACATTAAACATTAAATTTTTAATTTCTAGCTAACGAAATATTGTGTAAAATTGAATAACGAAACTTTTAACTTCCTATAATTTTTTCTCTAGGATCAATATTTTTTGAATTATAAACGAATATAGGAGCAAAAAAATGAGAAATTTTCAATTGTTTTCAGATTTTGTTAAATAAAAAATTTAGCACAGGGTTTGCGACTGGCGCATATCGTGATTATCGATATTGGGCACATCCTGAAGGGATTCCAGCAAAAAAATAGCTTCCTATGGAAAATGTCCATTATGGTCTGAATTTCTACAGATCCCGCCTAGTCTACAAGGATAATTGGGTAGCATAAGCAACAGCGTAATTAATATTCAAATCACCGCATAGTATATTTCTGTCAATCAAAAGAAAACTCAAAAAGGCTTTTCATTCTTTGAATTCTCTAAGATTTAACTATAATTATCATTTATATTAATTACAAAAAGAATAGTATTTGTTACCGAAAACGTTCCAAATTTGAAACATCACTAAATAGTTAACCGATCTCACCTTCCACTTGGTATGCAGACGTTGCCACGCCGAACATAAAATCAGCAGGGAATCGTTTATTGTTAATTACATAATCTTCAGCCAAACTGAAAAATAAATCATGCAAAAATTAATTAACCAGAACCCATTGTTAGCTGTTTACGAGTTAAAGCTTGCTGTTTGAATCGATTGAATAGTTTTTCTTTCGGTATCTTCAAAGGACTGACCATTAATATGAAACTAGTATTAGGTATAGAAGAGCTATAAATTTTAATGCAAAATAATATACATACAAGACTTTGTTGTTACAGAAGTGGAAGATTATGATGGGATACAGTACGAGGGATGCTATATAAGTTTTCAGAAATGGCAACACTCCTGTTGAAATCTTATTCAAATTCCATCTCATCGCAAGGGGTTGAAGATTAATATGGCAATTATGATTTTATTCGCAGCTCCCCTAAATATTTAGTTTGGTGTAAATTCAAATATATCTGTGAAGTTAAGAGCCAAATAATTTTCCTTCTGCCTTAAGTCTTTTTTAAATTTTATTTGTTGGCGAGATGGCTTTTCCATGATTCACAAAAAACATATATTCAACGATTTCAAAGTCCTTAATAGGACTTTACCACAGGCAGCGATCCTAGAATCTTCTTCTTAGAGTGATGTCTCCCTACGGAGGTTAACAATCATATCAGCTATTTTTATTTTTGAACTTGCTGCTCTAAACAAATCAGTTTATCTGCTTTGATACCAATCACGTAGATTCTTCAACCATCAGTTCTGCCTTCGGCCAACAGATCTTCTTCCTTGAATCTTTCTCTGTATTATGAGTCTCAAAATTTCATATTTTGGTCCTCTCATCACGTGGATTAGGTATTCCAGTTTTCTGGTTTGTATAGTGGTGATTAGTTCTGTTTCTTTACCAACCCTCTCCAGTACCAATTTTTGTAATTCTATCAGTCCATGATATTTTTAATACTCTGCGGTATAACCAGAGTTCGAAAGCCTCGATTCTTTTTAAATTACATTTTTTTAATGTCCAAGTCTCAGCTCCATATAATAATATTGAAAATATATAACAGCGAATGGTACGTAGTCTGATCTCCAAATTTAGATTTTTGCACGTTAGGAGTGGCTTCATTCGTATAAATGCTGATCTGGCAATCTCTATTCACCTGTTTATTTCTGCAGTATGATCATTGGTTTCATTGATCAAAGTTCCCAAGTACTGATATTTTTCTACTTGTTCGATCACGTTACCATTGATTGTCAATAGGTGATGTATATTTTGTGGTCTTTTTGTAATTAGCATGTACTTAGTTTTTTTAGTGTTTATAGTAATTTCCATCTCAGCACTATTCAGACTTAAGCTTTAATATATATATGCATAAGTATTGGTATTAGTTTTTCATGTCTTACTTTATCGAAAGCTTTTTCGTAGTCAACAAAGCACAAGTGTAGATCCACGTTTACATCCCGACATCGCTGAATCAATATGTTGATGGCAAATAGTCCTTCTCGAGTACCCATTCCATTTCGGAGCCCGAACTGCGTCTGACTGATATCCTCCTCTCGCCTTGTGTATATTCTCTTATGTATTATTTTCAGCAGCACTTTTAAATTATGATTCATGAGGCTCGGTGTTTGATAATCAGAGCACTCTTTTGCTGCTTGTTTTTTAGGGAATAAATGCTGACTTCAGTCACTCTTGTGGTATTATTCCCGTACCGTACACTGTGTTGAATAAATCTGTCAATACTTCCAAGTTATCCTCTTCCAGTAGTTTTAACAGTTCTACTGGTATTTCATCTAATCCAGCTGCCTTATTGTCTGTAGAGTTTTAATAGCATATTTGATTTCATCTATCATGATCTTCTGTCTCTCTAAAGGATCTAATTCTTGTATTTTCTGCATTTCACCTCTTTCATCTTGGAAAAGTTCTCTAACGTACTCCTCTCATCGTCTTAATTTCTCTGGTAAATCTATTAGTAGTACTCCTTTTTTGTCTTTTATGTGACCTTGCGGTCTATTTCGATCCATTCCAGTCACTTCTCTTTCATAGAATATATTTCATATTTCATAGAATGGTAAGAGCCAAACTAAAATTAGACTTAATAACAGGAAGATCCAAAATGATTAGGAAAAAAGCCAACCCGATATGGAATGACCCAACGAATTTAAGTGAATGCCAAGACAATATCAATAAAATCCTACAACAAAATGTATGCATAAATAATGTAAATACCCTAAACGAAAATATCGTAGAAGCTATTCGAGAGGCTCGAGTAAAATGCTGACGAAGCATTGACGAAGAAAAATTACGAAAAATAAATAAAGAAGTATAAAAAGCTATAAGAAAAGATAAAACATTAAAATTATTTACTTACATGTTGATAAATAAAACAGCTAAAATCAGAACTTTAAAATTAAATATCATAATTACTACATAAATTGTTCGAAAACCTTTAGAGATTATTATTTACAAATACATCGATTTTTATAAGAATAACGGTCAAAAGGTTTTGAGATACAGATTTTATTAAGTACAATCAAAACATGATAAAACGCTAATCAGTAATATGTATTGCTGGATAATCCTACAGTTTTATGTTTAGATTAAGTGAGCACATACGCATGCCAAAAATGTGATAAAATATTATAATAAACATTTAAATCAATGCATTAAGGTATAAAATGTCCGAAAATATTTTCAGGTGATAATAATGAAAATAGCTTTACTAATGAAACATTATGGGTAACGACAACGCCGATCGCTTTGCCAAAGAGGCTGCTGTATCCAATTGTACACCACATAATATACAAATTGCCAGTGACCTAAAAACTAGTATAAAGAAACTCGTACGAAATCACTGGCAGAATCATTGGAAACAATCCACTACATTTTTACACCAAATAGATCAGACGATTGGGCGGTTCATTATCCATGGTATAACTAGAAATGAGATGGTTGTTGCTAGAAGATTACGTATCGGTCACACCAGATTTACACATGGTCACCTAATGAATTCTACACCTAAGCCAATCTGCGTTGTACACATCCTTGTGGACTGCCCTCATTACAATAAACGACGCCAAGAACTGGGCATGAAGAGCGACATCACAGATATATTATCGAACCAGAGTCAAGTCATCACAGCTATCCAGTTCCTGAAGCTAGAAAACTTACTAAATAATATATAACTATAGTATATTATAATATGTAATTGTACCTTATATATAATTGTATCCAAGAAGAAGTTGGAGAGAAGGATTTGATAAAGAAATCAGAGAAAGAGAACTGGAGGACGATATATGAAACGATAGAATGAGATGGAGATTGTAAATCGGAAGACGTCGATGAACGTTGTAACCCGACATTATATATATATATATATATATATATATATATATATATATATATATATATATATATATATATATATATATATATATATATATATATATATATATATATAATTGTATCCACGGTGCCTCGTACTAATGGCCGAAGCTGTCACAAGCACGTTAAATTAAATAAAAAAAAATTATACTGAAATGATGACATCTCCTGAGGTAAAATGGTCCGGAAGCAAACTGAGCCTTGGTCGGATTTTTGGATAAGGACTGTTTCAGGGTTTACCATTACAGGTTTACAATTACATACATAGGATAGGATCTTATAGAATTAATTTCAAATTCATGGTATTTAAAAGACGGCGTGGAGCAAGGGGCGTAGGGTGAAGGATACAAGTTCTGGTATGTGGGAAAAGTAAGACTACGAATTGAGTAGAAATATTAAATGTTATGTGTGTGCTCTTTAAATCGATCTGTGCCTTTAGGTATAACGCGGTTTGGATTTCCTGTCATGTATTTGACTTCGTACTTTCTCCACACTAAAACCGTCTCGACAAGTTCCTTCCTGATACTTTCTATCGATCTAGATCTTGGTCTTCTTCTTCTGTTTTTTCCTTGTGCTCATGTTTCGAACACTTACTTTGTAAGTCTTTCGTCCGACATTCGACACACGTCCTAGTACCATCTAAGTTGTCCTTCTGCGATTTTATCGTTTATGGGTTCTAGTTGTAGATTTTGTCTAATTGTTTCGTTGCTAATTTTGTATATTATTTTCCTATTTTCTATTTTTCTAAGAAACTTCATTTCCGTAGCATTAATTCTTGGTTTTTGTTTCTTTGTCAGTGTCCAAGTCTCTTAAATATATTTCCGGTTCTTCCCAAGGTTTCTTTTATTTTCTGGTCCTGTTTTCCGTTTCCTTCTATGATTCCTTATAGGTATTTTAAGTGATATACTTATTTCAGCTGTATCCCATTTAACCTTTTCTGTTCCAGCTATTACCATTGGTTTTGTTTTATCTTCTGTTTTATCTTTTATTTTCATTTAGATACAATTTTGATTGGAATAAGTGGAAGGTTAAAATAAGTTTATTGGCGTTTCAATTTCCACTTCGGAAATCGTTCTCAAAATACAAACAATAATAAATTAAACAAATTTGTTTAAATACATTTGTTTAAACATACACCTACCCTGGTACTAACTTCAATGAAAATTGGGACCATTCGTTAGAAATAAAATGTAGGATAGAGAAAGCAAGATCTACATTTCAAGAAATGGTTAAGCTATTCAAATGCCATGATTTATCAATACCCATGAAAATCAGGTTACTAAGATTTTATATCTTTCCTATACTATTGTACGGAGGTGAGTCGTATACTCTCACAGACGCTAGGTACCTGTATGATACCCAGTTAAGTGACAATCATGGTGTGAGCATCAAGATTCACTGCATCAACTTAGGCATCTGTTGACTAACTCGCCAATCTTGGCAGTATTTAACCCAAAGAAACCAACAGAAATTGAAACAGATGCATCAAAAGATGGATTGGGGGCACTGAGCAGCAGTATGCTCAAATAGAAAAGGAAACTCTAGCTATTTTATTTGCTGTAAAGAAGTTTCACTATTTTGTCTATGGAGCTTGTGTAAAAGTCTACAGTGATCACAAACCACTTTAATCAATTTTTAAAAAAGATTTACAGTCGATTTCACCTAGAATCCTGAGAACGAGATTAAAATTATTAGATTATGATTTAGTTGTATCGTACAAACCAGGAAAAAGCATGTACATATCTGACAAACTATCAAGGGCATTTCTAAAAAACAACAAAAGATCTGTTGATACGGAGATAGAGTTTGCCGTTCATTCAATTATTTACCGCTATCTGAGGAACGAAAAAATCAGCTTCGACAAGAGACAATAGCAGACCCCCAACTACAAGTTGTTTTTGACTTTATCATCAATGGCTGGCCAGAGCAAAAATATAAAATTCCAGAAAACTTTGCCAAACTAAAGGAGAATCTATATATTTATAACTAATGACCTTCTTTTTCTAGACGATAAATTAGTTGTTACTTTTTCATTAAGAAAAGAAGTTCTAGGATTACTTCATGAGGGACATTTGGGCATAGAAAAAACAAAAGCACTAGCACGCCAAATTTGTTATTGGCCTGGTATGGCGATGGATATTAAATCATATATAAGGGTATGTAAGAGTTATGAAAAATTTGCTAAAAAAAACCCAAAACATATTTATTATTATATTCACTACCTAAAAGACCATGGGAGAGGGTTGGGTCAGACATTTTCACATATGCTGGAAAAAGTTACGTAGTGTTATGTTTTACAAGTCTTCTAATTATTTATTGTTTCATTTATTTATTAAAGGTTCTATTTATAACACTTGCAATTTATTAAAGTCTTTATTACTAATTTATATTACACGAACAATTATACAATTGTTCGTGTACAATTATACAAGAATTGCCTCGAATAACGGGAACTCAGGCTGGTTTTTTTGGCGAAGGGACTAGAGGTTTCTGTCGGCAGGTAAACAAGTCTCGCCGAAATGACTAGAACAGAAAAGATATTAGTCATAATCTATTTACAGTTTTATAGGCCATGGTATTTATTATCGTAACAATAGTTTTATTTGACTCATATTCTAACTGGTTAGAGGTATTACCCATTAAAGACAAAAGTGCTGATTCGGTAATTGCTGAAATTAAGACAGTTTTTGCACGATTTGGATCACCTGATTTTCTTGTAACTGACAACGTACCATATAATAGTGAAAAATTTAGAAAGTTTAGCAGAAATTGGAACTTTACTTTAATCTTTCGTAGTCCTAATTATCCACGTTCAAACGGATTAGTAGAAAAAGCAGTGTCAATTGCAAAAAACATGTTAAGGAAAACCATAGATGAAAGAAAGCATGCAGACCTTCAGTCAGCATTAATAAATTATTTTAATTAATTTATATATTATAAATTAATTAAAAGATATGGAATACTCCCCATCACAACTTCTTAATAGCAGAAGATGTAAAACAAAGTTCCAATTTCAGTTGATTTGTTGCATCCATGTTTGTGTGAAAATGTTGAAATGAAAATGAAAGCTAAAAAAAATTAAATAAGACAACTTTTAATAAAAATGCAACAATAGTAAAGCCATTGAACAGGGACATGGATGTAACAGTCCTTGATCACTGTAATAACACCTGGAAGGTTGCAAAAATCTTGAATCAACATAAATCGCCTAGATTATACATCCTGCAAGATGACAGTGGAAACATTATCAGAAGAAACAGATGAATGATATTCTTGAAACATCAAATCATAATAATACTTACTGTACAAGGTCAAGGAGACAAATTTAAAAACCTTGTAAGCTGAACTTATAAGGAAAAAGAAAAGAGGATGTATAATACCCAGTTAACTGACAAAATCAAATACCTCGGTCACATCATGAGGAACAGCGAAAGATATGAGTTGCTGCAATTAATTCTACAAGGAAAAGTAGAAGTAAAAAGAGAACCACGAAGGCAAAGGATTTCCTGGCTGAAAAATGTATGTACGTGGTTCAATACAACAACCACAAATCTTTTCTGAGCAGCAGATTGCAAAATACAGATTGCCATGATGGTCACCAACATCCGAAACTTATAGGCAGTACAAGAAGAAGAAGATAACTTTTATTTATTGTAATATACCGTTACGAACATGCATTCGGCGTGGCCCGTGTAACGGTTGCATCTCGAAAGCGACTAGAAGTTTCCGGCGATGTATCGAGCGCGAGAGAGATCAACCCGTCAAATAGGCGAATTAGAGGTGGGCTCCTCCAGAATGTTCTAGTACATAATTACTTTTATATAACCATACCTTCTATGAGTTACGTTAGTTGATAAGGTATTTTCGTGCTGTAAACTTATAAATAAATATATTTATATAAATTCGAACCGCTCGTTTTATTTAAAAAACGGTACAATACGATCAGAAATTTATATCAACGATTGGAAAAATGACAAAAAAAAATGCAAAGATACTTCGAAGTGTGTAGCATTTGAAATTTATTGGAATCCCCTCGTATATGTGTTAAATTGAAATCCCCTTATGTAGGCATTATAATAACGAAGAATTTTTTCAATATTTCTTAGTTCGTATCTTTTAATTTAAAACGCAAATAATCTTTCGTTCTTTTTACGTCGCCGCCGTCGATAATAAATCATTTTATTGTTTGTTTATGTCACAGGCGTAAATTCTTCGATATTCCTTTGTTCAAACCGCCCGATATTGCGTTTTCAAATTAATAATCTACGTCTTAATTTTCGTTGTGTTTTGTTTATTTCAGCAGTTTGTTTATTCTAGCTTGATGGTTTCCAGCGTTATGTCCAAATTCTCGTCGAATTTGAATTTGTAGTTTCCTGTTTTTGTCCCTTTTCAGGGAAATCTTCGTTTTACGTTATGTAAAACAATTTTTAGTAGCAGTTAATAATGTGTATGCCGTCTAATTTTACCTGTTCCTGATTTTTAAAAGGCAGAGTAATAAGTTTTGTATCCAGTGCCGGCTTCGGCCTCGATTGGTCGATCCAATTCACAGTGTAAGATCCAGTCCCTTTTCCAACTCCAATTTCTTTAAATTTCTGGCTTCAGAAATTTAAAGTGTAATTTTTGTGAAATCCAGGTAAGTCTTATTTATGTTTAAATTTTAAAGTAAAGACAGACTTTTTTTTAACAATACCTAATTGCTTTCGTTGAAATTTAAAAATAGTAATATTTAAAGTAGTAAATTTTATGGTTTGACTTTAGCTGTCATTTTATTTGTTCTGTTTTGTTTTAAATTTAATGTTAATATATGACAGCTGGCTTTATTTTTTTTCGATGTTTATTTGTTTTGTTTGTTTAAAAAAAAACGGGTGTGGCAGTCCAGGGGGACTGCCGGTAGAAGTTATACTTCTATACACGCGTTCGACGTTAAAAATTTATATAGGAGTCAATCTGCACAATCATTACATATGTAATGCTATAGGTAAGAGAGAGCAGAAAGAGAAAAAGAATTAGTTATATAGATATATGGTGCATCGTTTGCTGTATATAAACATTTGACCTGTAATAGGATTATAGTAAATGAAGGATTGTATCAATATTTTAATGAAAATATATATTTTTATTTGTATATATGTATAAAAGGAGTTGAATGCAAAAAAAATTTTACACATACTCTGCAGTAAAATTCATTGTTTATTTTGTTATTAATATAAAAATTACAATACAATAAATACACTGCAACATAATTCAATATAATAATACAATATAAATTAAAATGTAATATTCATAAGTATTTAAAACTGCCAATATACATAACTTACTTTACGAAGATAAAAATAAAAAAACCAACAACTCGGATTATGTTGTAAATTTTTATTTTATTTTAAAATTGATGCTTTTTGCGTATATTACATATATTTAATAAGATTAACGTAAGGTTTTTAAATATGTCAAAAATAAAAAAGGAAATTCATAATTGGTATTCGAGCTCACAACCACCAGCGTAAGAACCAAACACGTAAAGGATTTGCCAATTAGACATCACACTAACGGATTTAAAAATTGACAGTTCTCGGTAAAACAGTGATTATTTTGAAATACAAAAGCCTAACTTTTAATTTTAAATAATACAAAACATATCACATAAATAATAATATTAGTACATATTATATTATATATAATATTATATATTATATACATTACTGGCTCTGCGAGACCGTTTTGCTACTGCGCGTTAAATTGCTGACCAATGGTTTGGAGTAGTAGGTAGACCTGTTAGTATGCGTACACTATACCGTCGTATTCGAGCCTTTGGACTGGTTTCATTCCTCCCATGACTACTGCTTCCTTAGACTGCGGACCACGGTCATCAACGTTTGAATTGGTGCAGAGAACGGCAGCATTGGGAAGCAGAATGGCGTAATGTAGCATTCAGCGATGAATTACGATTCTGTTTAGGAATGCATAATGGTCGTAGGATGGTAAGACGCCACCGTGGAGAACGACGAGATATCGGGTTTGCTGTTGAGAGGCATGTATACAGGTCAGTTGGAGTAATGGTTTGGGGGGCTATTGCCTATGGTAACCGATCACCATTTGTGTTTATTCGAGGCAATATCACAGCTGCGCGTTATGTTGAAGACATCTTACAAACCAGTTTACTGCCTTATCTCGACGGCCGTCGCGACGTCCTTTTTCAGCAACACAACGTGCGTCCCCATATTGCTCATCAAACTATGGACTTTTTCCAAGAAGCTGGCGTCAATGTGTTGCCACGGCCGCCCCGTGTTCCGGATTTAAATCCTATCGAACATGTATGGGATATGATGTGAAGGAGACTCTCCACTTTGCACCATCCTGCACAGACTCTGGCACAGTTAATACATGAAGTTTAAGTTGCTTGGAACGAGGAGCCACAAGCAGACATTGAACATCTCATTTTGTCCATGCCTAGACGTATACAGGAGTGTATTCAGCTACGGGGTCGCCAAACACATTATTAATTTTTTTTTTTTGATTACTTGTTAATAAAAATTCTTGACAACGTTATCGTTTCATTCTTGATGTAAATCTACCATGTTGCCAAAAAATTAAGTTCAAGAAATTATTCCTTCTGGGTGTAACACTTCTAATGTCACTGAGTATATATACAGAAGGAACATTTTTATTCTCGAGAGAGGAAGAGAGAGAAAATATATCTTCTGTCTCTCTCTTACTCATTATCTTACATATGTAATGGTTTCACAGATTCACTCTCATGCAAATTTCCAACGCCGACCGTGCGTATAGAAGTATAACTTCAAAAAGATTAATCTCTGTGCGGTAAAGTTTATAATAGTATCTCCAACTCCTGGACTTTGTAAACAGATGACACATGTAAGTCTTTTTTGTATTTTTGTATTTTGCAGCTATTGTTATTATATTTTTGTATTGTCTTATTTTTGTAACTGTTTGTGGTGACACAAAAATAAATGTTAAATTTTGTTTCTTAACATTTGTTTATTTTTTTACTAACCCTTTTTTGAGTTTTATTTGAAAAAGATATGTTTTGCATTTCTGATAATTATTTCCCTAGTTACAACTAGTTGTTGTAATAGTTATAATTAGGCACCTTGAAGTGGCGCTCTTTATAAATTACTAGAGGTGTTTCCTGTTTCTTTTTATTTTGTCCCAAGAGATTCATGACCGTTTGTTTCATATTTATGTAGTTGCACCAATCCAATCCCCTTGATATTTTTTACTTATCCACGACCCCAGCTCTCCTAACAAACCCTGAGTGCCGTTCGCACAGGTAAAGATTATTTTGCTTGCCCTATCTTCGACCCCCGTAGTTTCTGTCCCCAATTTTCAACCCCTATGTTCTTACCCTGAGGTAGGCAAAATATTTTCGTTACAAGTGTATTGAAATATTAGTGAGATTTACTACTTTTTTACACACTGTATATAAAACTTGAGTCGAATATAAAACGAACATTCTTCTTTATGGATGATTTTTATTTTTAATCTTTTTATTATCATTTTACGTACATTAGGATCTTAAACGCATATATTTATGTGTTCTGATTTCATGTACTTTTTTATTATTAAAAAACATAATGATACACTCAAGAGTCAATTGCATATTGAACATGCCAAATCCAAAACGAGAGAAACTCACTGGAATGTCGATAATAAAGCTAGGAATTCTGACACCACAGTTTTACTGAATATCTGTATTCATCCGTTATTACGTCTATATAACCCGTTGATTAGACTATCACGAAATAACAGATATTTAAAACTTTATAGATGCATATCAACAGATTGATAATACCTCTCAGGATTGATAGAATTTATAACCACAGCTGCACAAAAATTCCGAGTACTTGACATTAACTGAACATGTAAAATTATTCTAAAATTATTCTCATAATTATATATATTATATAGGGTGTGTGTAAAAAAGCGGGACGGTCGAAATATGAACTGAAAAACAGGTGTTTTTCAATTCATATTTTTCAAAAATCTATCGAATGACACTGAACACGAGCCCCTAGCCACACTCCTTAAAGCGGTGAGGGGGGTAACTTTAAAATCTTAAATGAAAACCCTCATTTTTTATTGCAGACATTTTTTGATAAATGGCACTATAGGAAAATTATGGAAACAGTCTAATATCCCCAGTCTAATCTAAAATAAAAAACTGAAAAATACATGTTCAATATTTTTCAAAAATTTATGGAATGAAATCAAACCTGACGGTCACCCTATTTAGAAATTAAACTCACATAAACAACAAGAAGGTATTACATGCTATCTGGTATATGAAGATGAAACTATTCCCAGATATAAAACCCTTTGTAATACATTATTAGTGTTTTAAATCTTCAAATAATTGCCGATTGTCTTTTTTCAAGGTTCATTTTAACATTTAAGGCGATTTTTATACTACTACTTCTTCTTCTTTAAGTCCCATCTCCGCGACGAAGGTTGGCAATCATCATGGCAATTCTGACCTTCAAGGCAGCTGCTCTGAACAATTGCCTTGAGCTGCAACCAAACCACTCTCTCAGGTTCTTCAACCAGGAAACGCTTTTTTCCTACGCTTCTCCTACCCTCTACTTTTCCTTGAATTATGAATCTTAAGATGTTGTATCTTTCGCCTCTCATCACATGTCCGAGATATTGCAATTTCCTTTCTTTTATTGTATTTTCCATTTCCCTTTCTCTGCCTATTCTCCTTAACACTTCTGTATTCGTGACTCTATCTACCCATGGAATCCTTAACAATCTTCTAAATGTCCACATTTCAAAAGCGTTAAGTCGATTTATTGTATTCCGGTTTAATGTCCATGATTCAGCTCCATAGTAGAGTACACTGTGTACATAGCATTTAACTAGCCTTATTCTGAGGGCCAATGTCAGATCTTTGCTGCATAAAATCTTTTTCATTTTCACGAAGTTGGCAAGTGCTTTTTCAATTCTGACTCTTATTTCTGCAGTATAATCGTTATTTTCTGTGATTATCGTTCCCAAGTAAGTATATCTTTTTACTCTCTCAATCTACTGGCCGCCTACCGTTAATATTTCGTTTGTATTGTTGTTCTTGCTAATTTTCATGAATTTGGTTTTTTTGATGTTAAGAGAGAGTCCGTATTCTCCACTATATCTTAATATTTTGTTCATTCTTCTTTCTAAGTCTTCCAAGTTTTCGGCTATTATGACTGTATCGTCGGCATACCTAATGTTGTTAATTAAACTTCCGTTCACTTTTATGCCGACTCTCTCGTTTACCAAAGCTTCTTGTATGATTTCTTCAGAATAAGCATTAAACAATAACGGCGACAGTATGCAACCTTGCCTGACCCCTCTCCTTATCTCCACTTCTTCTGACACTTCTCTTCCAATTTTCACATTTGATCGTTGGCTGTAGTATAAATTTGATATCAACGTTACATCCCTCATATCCAGATTCTTGTTTTTGAGTACTTCTATAAGTCGGTCATGTTTTACCTTATTGAATGACTTGTTGTAGTCTATAAAGCATACATAAAGATCTCGATTAACATCCAAACATCTTTGGGTCAGTACGTTAAAAGAAAATAGTGCCTCTCTTGTGCCAATCATTATGGATGAATTTTAGCAGGGTTTTTAAGGTATGTGACATTAGACTGATCGTTCGATAATCACTACATTATTTGGCATTTACTTTCTTTGGTAGACAAATAAATGTTGATGTCAGCATTTCACGTGGAATGATTCCTGTGGAATAGATTGTGTTCAGTAGTTGGACTAAAAGATCTATTTTTTTTTATAGACCAGTTTTAGCAATTCACTTGGTATTTCATCTGGACCAGCAGCTTTATTATTTTTCATAGACTTTACTGGATGCATAACTTCTGACTTTGTGATTTCGGGTCCCTCGTCTTTACTCTGATTATCTTCATATATATTTTCCTGTCTCTGGTCATGGAATAATTCCTCTATATATTCTTTCAATCTTCCTAATTTTTGTTCTGTCTCCACTAAAATGTTTCCTTGTTTGTCCAATAGTATGCTTGAGGTTTTTTGTTTTGCTACCCCAGCTAATTCTTTAACTTTCTTATGGAAATTGAAGTTATCATATTTTTTTTGTAAGTTTTCTACTTCTTGGCATTTTCAAACGAAATAAGTCTCTTTAGCTTATCTTATTTTCCTTCTTATTTGATTATGCAGCTGTTGATACTGAGTTATGTTAATATTCTTTTGCCTTCTTCTGTCCTCCATCATTTCCAAGATTTCTTCTGTCATCCAATCTCCTTTCTTGCATCTGGTTGTTGTGAGTTATCTGCGACTTGGTTCGATAATTGCATTTTTAATGAATTGTCACTGTTGTTCTACATCACCATCAATTGATTCCGGCGTGTATGCTAGGTTTGCATTAATTTCTTGTTTCAGTTTTTCTTTGACGTCTTCTGATTCTAATTTTTGTATGTTTAGTTTATCACTTTTGTATCACTTTTAGTTTATCACTTTTTGTATCTTTTTTAAGTGAAGTTGGAGCTTTGCTACAAGAGGGTTATGGTCCGACGCCACGTCTGCACCTGGGTACGCTTTCACTGATTCTATTGCGTTTCGGTATCTGTGGTTTATTAAAATATAGTCAATTTAGTTTCTAACGATTTTATCGACCTTGTCAGCTGGCAATTACTGATACTACAACTATACTTGTTTAAATATGTTAAACATGGATTAAGTAAGTTACTATAATCTGTCAAATACTATTGCACTATGTGAATTTTTGATTTTATGACCAATTCTTTGTAAAACTGGGTAGCTGTATTTACCATCGATATTGCATTACTTCACATGTAAGTCATTTTTATACATTATTGTCTCTTTTTTACTCAATACGAGAGGTCACTTTTTGATTTTCTTTTTTAATTCGAAGAACCTTACAATTCTTCTTCTTCAAATTACCTGAAGTTTTGGTTGATGTGAATAATCTTCCACCAGAAAACGAAGGCGGATCCACTACAAGAAAGGGAAAAACGAGTTGCTTATACTTCGGAGTTTAAAATCATTAAAGCAAGAGTTATGAGACCTTCTTGAAGAAATTGTCAACACAACTGCCCTTATAAATTTTCAGAAGAATTACAGTTGTCTTTATTCAATCGATACTGGGAACTTAGCAGTATAAAGAAGCAGCGAGATTTTGTGGTTCGTCACTCAGCTGAAATAAAGCCTAAGTATCGTTATGCTAAAGAAAATGCTAAAAAATTTAATCATGCATTCTATTATTAAGTCAACAATTTGCGCCTTAGAGTATGTAAAGCTTTTTTTATGGCTACATTGGGAAGCAGTATTCGCGCAATTTCGACGATTTTCCTTAAAAACTAGGCTGACTTCATTCAGCCAGACTAGTGGTAAACATACTAATAGAAACTATTTCTAATTTCTAATATAATGGAACGACTGGAAAAATTAAAACTGGATCAAGGATATCTGAGGGATTTAAGGTCACGAAAGGACTAAAGCAGGGTTGCTGTATTTTGCCTACCCTTTTCAAAATTTATCTGGAACAAGCACTCAAGCTGTGGAAAAGAAAATGTAATGGCATGGGAATCCCTCTCAATGACGAGACTACCCTGTATACCTTATGTTTCGCTAATGACCAAATAGTGATTGCTCAGGATCATGACGACTTGAGTGACATGACTCGGAAGCTAATAGAATAATATAACAAATGGGGTCTCGAAGTCAACATTAAGAAAACTGAAACCATGTGTATTGGAGGGAGAAAGCAGTCCATTATATTAGACGATGGGGTAGAGATTAGACACTGTGATGAATACAAGTACCTGGGTATGAAGATAACTCAAGATGGAACACTCGATGCTGCTATAAAAGACAGAAACATACAGGGTAGAAAAGCCATATCCATGATGAACGGCATTCTGAAAACAGAAATGGACTTTTGGAGAAGAGCAGCAGGCAAATCAAGAAGAGGTCGGATACCAAATGGGAGAATACGAGAAATGATGGAAGTCAAGCATACAATAGTTGATGACATAAAAACAAAACAGTTAATATGGTACGGCCATGTACAGAGAATGCCAGATGACAGAATTTCGAAACAGATTTTGACGTGGAGACCACAAGGAAGAAGAAAAAGAGGAAGGCCGAGAAGAAGCTGGAGAGAGGGAATTGAAAAAGAACTAGAGGAAAGAGAAATCCCTCCAGGCCTATGGTTAAATAGAGAAGAATGGCGGTTAGGAGTCGGAAGGCGTCGGTGAATGCTGTAAACCGATAGTAGTAGAAAATATTTCTATTTAAACGGCATAAGAGCACACATTGATTCAATCCCAAAAGTAGAGAGCCACTATACAAAAACTAACACCACAAGACAGTATATCGAAGGAGGTAAGTCAATAACGCAAATCTATCGTGACTAAGTTAAGAAATGCAGACAACAAGGTAAACATTTCGGAAATTAGACACTGTTTTTACATATTTTTTTATTAAAAATACAACTTATCATTTTTTACTCCCAAAAAATAACAGTGTCAATTTTGCACAGTGTTTTAAAACTCCAATGAAGAACTTCGAGAAAATAATGCAGAAAAACTCAAGCAACATCATGAGGAAAAAGACTTGTCTCGAAAAGAGAAAGAGATGGATAAAACTCAATCGGCAGCAGATGTCATCGTAGCAACATACGATTTACAAGCAGCATTGCCTACTCCTAAGGGAGAAGTTTGAAGCGAAATTATCTACGTACAACCTAACTGTGTTTGACTTGAAGACAAAACAAGCTATTTGCAATGTCTGGCACGAGGGTGATGCATACAGAGGTGCCAATAAAATAGCTACATGTATTTTTAAATTTATTGAAGAGAGAGCTATGAGCGCAGAAGGAGATATGACTTCATTTTCTTCACCAACTGCTGCGGACAACAAAAAACAAATTTTTGTTGAACATGTACATGTAGGCCATTACACAGCTCAATAATATCAAAAGCATCTTCCATAAATATCTGATCTCCGGGCATACTCAAAACGAGGGGGATTCGGTTAATGCAACTATTGAGGCAGAATCAAGGAGGACTTCGCAAAAATGGACCCATTTATGTGCCGGCCCAGTACAACCAGCTAATGAAAAGTGCGAAGAAAACCTCTCCACTGTACCGTGTAAGAGAATTTTCATACAATGGTTTTATTGATTTCAAGGATTTGACAGGAGAAATCGGCACAAATTACAATAAAAATATTGATTCTGACACCTTTTCGTTCTCAGATATGAAAATAGTGAAAATTGTCAGAGAAAACCTTATAAATTTCTTTACAAATTATCGTATTTTGATAAATTTAAGACTGTTCATGTTTTCGCTGAACAGAATCAGAAGAAGCGAAAATTGCACAAGGGCAATGACTATTTGACTACTACTGATAAAATTACTGCAATAAAAAACTGGTCAAAGAAAAGGGTTTATGAGAAACCGGTGGGAATATCTGCCAACAAGAAAAAAGGATTTAATGTGTCTGGTGTCTGACAATCTAATTATCTCCACCTACCACAGTTTTTACAAAGACTTAATTAACAAAGACAATAAAAGGTAGAGCTCCTAGTGTTGTTTTTAGCTACCAAGTTTGTGTACTAGCCTAAGTCAATACATAGCATTTTGCTGATGCGTGGCCTTTAAAAAAAATTTTATGAACTCTTTTACTTTTTAATAAAACTATTAAACTACCGTCTACTTTTTATTTGTCATTTCTATTTATGCTAGTACTCTCTAAATGGGAGATCGGAATGAGTTAATGTTTTATAATAATGAAATAATTCTTGCAACAATACTGGAACAATTCAAATTTTTTTTCCAATTAATTGTTAATTATTAACTCAAGTGGTGCCAAATGATTGCCAAAATGAACTGAAAAGCAATCTTTGATATCTACTGAAATAAAGAACATAGTTTTAGTCAAAAACGAATATAACCCAAAGCATACAATAGCTGTGCAAATATAATTATGTATATATATATATATATATATATATATATATATATATATATATATATATATATATATATATATTGTTATGATTGTTTATTTTGGGTTCAAACTTAGTTTATTGAGCCAATAAAAAAATTATAACTTATCTGTTATCAAAAGTAAAATAATCCTTATATTACCTGTGTTCGATGGATTCAAAAGTTTTTCTAGTTGTCTTTTATCGGGAAGAGAAAAAAGGATAATAATACAAATATATTATATTACAAAGATTTACGTTTCTTTATTTTATATGAACGAATAAAACAATTATTAAATTCTGTCGTTATCTTATCAATCAGCATACAAGAAAATAAATCAAATTATTATGATAATAAGATTATAAAGCTACATATATTTATATTACGTGAAAAACCAATTTTACTTAAAATTTTCTTTACTTGAAAAAAAGAAACCACAAAACTTTAAACTTTTGATTAGCCTAACAAAACCTCAGTTCTTAAATTTGAATGCTAATGACCCTGATGTCGAAACGATCCTTCACAGATATAAAATTCAATTGTACAAACACTTACAGCTTATTTTCTTCTTGAGTTGTATTTTGGAACATACCCAGAAAAGTCCAGTCTCCTCAAAGATGTGATCTCCCTTCTTTGTCACCTCGGCTCCTTCTTTACGTCTCTGCAAACCTCCTTCAGACTACACAAAAACACCTGATTCACTTCTCCAAACTCCGCTACTTATTTATGACACTAGGACCTCCTTTTGTCAACTTGATGCCGTAAGAATACTTTCACATATCCTTTATAAAATGCCCACGGTAGATACAAGGACCTCTTTTAATCTATTTATTATCTCCTTCTTCAAACTATTCACTTCTTTTCGTTACGCCGGTATCCAAAACTCACGAACTACACCCTATCTTGAGACACACGACTGTTTCCTTTCGATGACCAAAATATGACTGACTTCTCCTGTCTCATCATCGACTCCCCAAATTCCCATTTAAAAACGACCGTCCAATCAAAAAGCTTAAATTGTGTTTACTATGATATTGGAAAAGCCTAATTTCGGTTTCAGAGAAAACTAAATAGCTTACTTTAAAATTGGTTTTTTTCAATACATCATTTATACATATTTCAAAAGATTAGAATGTGGTCATTTAATACTCGACTCTACAAACAATAAAGAGATTAACTTACAGGTAAAATGTCTTCTAATTCTAAACAAAGGTTTTTTGATAATTTTGTTTGCAACGGAAACAGGTCGTTTGCCAAACAAATTTCTATTCTTATCTACACTAAATCTTATCTTAAATTAATATATACATTTTTGTTTATAATGATTTCTTAAAATTTTATTTCGATGGATTTTTTTTTTATTTATTTTTCTTTGGTTGGAAAAGAAAAAGTATGACAATATATATATATATATATATATATATATATATATATATATATATATATATATATATATATATATATATATATATATATACATAATTAACAGAACTCTATTGACTGATTGTATTGATTATGTTAAGACATACATAAATGAATTGGTATAACGTAAACTATCGATTAAAATTCTTTCGAATGATGCATCTTAACGATCATAATTTCTTATGAAAATACCGAGTGGAGTTTGATAAAAACACGTATTCTAACAGGCCTAGGATTATAGGTTGCACACACAACCATGGTGGCAGATCGAATGACGTCCTTGATAGACCTTGAGGCGCGCTGAACTTGAACCACCCGCAGGAGAACCTGTACAATATTCCGCGCGGTCTTTCTTCTCTACGATTTTTACAACTTGCGGTGAATGGCCTAATGATATCTCGGCTTTTTGGTGAAACATAATCAAGAGGATGATAGTGCTAGAAAATTTGGAATATATAGACAATTGATGAATTAAAAAGAGTTTTAGAGGGTGTCTGTTGTACAGAATGTCTTAGTACGAACAATTTGGCAAATATAGAGGGCAGAAGCACACTTTGAGATATCCTCATAGTGCAAGCACTCGATCGAAGAAAAATTGGAAATGCCAAGGAAGCATGGATGATGGAAAGAAGCAAATAAATAGAGGAAATGTACATTTCTATTTAATATCCAAAAAAAAGTTAAGGAAATCACAGGAAACCGTAAATCCCAATATAGTCAAAAAATAATAGATTACTACAATAACACACTCCATGAGCAACTTGTAGAATGCGTTGAACACCGCAGCGGATCCAAGAAGATCCTTCGAGAATGACTGAAGAATGTTCTCAACAAGAATGGAGATGAACCAGAGACATTTTTCAATCAGCAGAAGAAACAGTTTTAACAAAAATAATTGATGGAAAATTCAAAAATGTTTCTCTAATGATTGGGGAAACTCTAGAAAGAATGATGAAAGATTCGATTAAACGTCTCAAATCATTAAAGAAGCAGCTAGACAAAACGACGAGAAATTCAAAAATGTTTCTAGAAGATTCGACGAAGTATGTAGTCACAACAATGAAAAATTCGAAGAAATTTAAAGAACATTCGATAAGGTAGAAGAGAAGATGAAACAGTTAGAGATCATGATAACCAATTCACAAGTGCTACCACTAGTTAACGCAGTAGTTTTAAATCCTGTAGTGAAAGAAGAATCACCGAGAGACGAAACGACACATCATATGATATTTAAATTGCCACCATTTGCTGGAAAGTCTTCTTGGTCCATATACCTTAGACAATTTAAAGCTATTGCGACAGCCAATCAATGGACAGAATAAGAAAAGGCTCTTTCCTTGACTGCTGCTTTACGAGGTGAGGCTGTGGTTATCCTAAGATCGATTCCTAAGGGTCAATAAAAGTGCTACCAGACCTTGCTCACTCGACTAGACAAACGTTACGAAGATTATCATCTACAACAAGTCTACGAAGTACAATTAAGAAGTAGAATTCAACGAGCGAGTGGGAATTTGCAAGAATTTGAAGCAGATGTTGCTCGTATAGCGCTGTTGACTTATCCGAAGCCACCAGACAACATATTGGAAGAAATTGCTGTAGATACCTTCATCAATGAGTTGAGAGACAGTAAACTAATAAAGAAGTACTACTAGAAAGCTATACGACTAGCAAGACCGAAAGTTTTAGATGAAGCCTCAACTGCTATAAGATGCCCAAGCAGATGATCCATGTATAAAAAGAGTATTGGATTGGAAGCATCGAAGTGAGAGACCTACTTGGCAAGACATTAGTGCATGTAGTCCATAAGTCAAGTCTTACTGGAGCCAATTTAATTGCCTAGTGCTAAAAGATGATCTTCTGTATATAACCTTTGAGAACGATGATGGTACAGAAACTAAGCTTCAGTTGATTGTACCTAAAAGTAAAGTGTCAGAAGTATTGCGACGGTTACATGACGGTGCATCAGGTAAACACTTTGGTATTACAAATACTCTGCAAAAGGTTCGAGAACGGTTCTATTGGGTGAACTGTAAAGATGAAGTAAGAAGATGGTGCCGGAAATGTGAACTATGTGCAACCGGTAATGGTTCAGTTGGTAAAAAGAGGGCACCCATGAAACAGTACAACGTTGGTAGTCCTATGGAAAGAGTAGCAATCAACATTGCAGGTCCATTTCCAGAAACGAATGATGGAAATAAATATATCCTGGTAGCCATGAATTATTTTACGAAATGTACTGAGACCTATGCGATACCAAATCAAGAAGCTGCTACCGTTGCAGAGGCACTTGTTAAAGAATTTTTTGGCCCTTGTTCCCTTGGAGATCCACTCCGACCAAGAGCAAAACTTTGAGTCAACGCTCTTCCAAAATGTTTGTAAATTGATTGCTGTCAATAAGACCAGAACGACACCCCTGTATCCTCAATCAGTTGGAATGGTCGATAGGATTAACCGAACGATGGGTAAATACATGTCCAAATTTGTGGCAGAACATTAAAGAGATTGGGACCAGCACATTCATTTATTCGTAATGGCCTACCGCTCGGCCGTGAAAGAAACTACAGGCCAAACTCCAACCTGCTTGATATTGGGTCGTGAAGTTCGTTTGCTCTGCAACCTAGAGTTTAGCTGCAGACCTTCCGGAGAACATGTTACATGAAAGTGAAGAATATGTCGACCGCCTGAAGTTAAGAATAAACAACATTCATCAACTTGTCCGACAACACATCCAGTTAGCCAGTGACAGAATGAAAGATTAATTTCTCGATGCAAGAATGAAAGGTTTGAAGTAGATGATCTGAAAGAGTGCTAGATTCGGCGTGACCACAGAAGTTCAGCAGGATCTTTTTAGTGTTTCGCATAACGTCTCTTTAGTCCACTGTATTTCTAAAGACCTTGAGATGTCTAAAGGAATCTCTCCATATTCTATAAGAAGTTCGGTCTTTTGGACGAGTTAAAAAATCAGCAGCCTAAAGTTGGAAGAGTACCGAGATTAGAAGATGGTCCTCAATCTTTGCTGTGTATGGTGACCAGGAAGTCGTATACAGACAAGGCAAGCTACGAGGATATATGGCGTGCTCTAAATAATTAAGTCACCATTGTCGTTATCTCCACTGGTTCTATTGCTTTTTCTGTCAAATTCTTCGTTTAATAAACTATTGTTTCCACTCTTTTTATACAGTTTTTCCTTGTTTATTAATTACTCTTGGATGACCAATTCTTGATAACGACGACAAATTGCATTAGTGCTATTTTTTGTTTTAAGTCATATTTTGGTTTAAATATGCCGTTTTATTTTTCTTTTAACTTCCAACATTTGTGTTCTTACAATTTCTCTGGTATTGATTACTGTTTCTCTAATTCCTCTACACGAACATTAAATACAAAAAAATACGAGAATAACAGTCATTAGATTCTAATTTTTAAATTATTTTTAAATGGAACTTCCTTATACTTAAACAGCCTCAACCAAGCCAAAGATAGTTTTTTATGGGCCATAAAAATGACCGTCAGAGTACTTTCGATAAATCTAACCATATACGCGATAATTAATAAAAGGCCAGGAATACACAAAGCTTTTTCACTTAAAAGTATTTTCCTATTATTTTAAGTAGTTAAACTTAATAACGACGAAGTACGTTCACCTCGATTGAACAACTCCTTTTTGATCAGTTCAACCAAACTCGAAATGTCCATGTTCTTCCTTAATGTCTTTAACCGCATAAATTCGAATCCCACATACAAAGTATGAAAATCCCTAACTAGAAATCGCTATAAAATTTATCAAACAACCATATTACAATATTATAAATCGAAAAATACAATTCTCCACCTCCATATTTCGAGTCTCTTACCGACGAAGCCCACTCTAGTGGATTTTTCGCTTAAGAACACAAAATTTCTACATTTTTGGTATTTCCTGTGGGTTGGTACGAGCACTTGTGATACGTTTTTGAAGGTGCTGGTGAAATAAAGCTTGGGAGGGTCGGTTAACCTTACAACAACCAGTGGTAGCGTTAGTTACGTTAAAAGAGAGAATTGCAACACTCTTTTATCGTTAAATTTAAAAAACTTCAAAAAGCAAAGATAGTAACATGTCCATCTGTAAAAGAAACATATATAAGTAACAATATGTAAGTTACTTAGTTAGTTTTCCTATGAAATTGAGATAAACCCTTGTTTTGTCAACTAATTAGCTTCCTTATTTCATCAATCAATTAAGTTTTATCAGAAAATCAACAGATTTCGAGAGATGTGAAAAGTTTGCGGACATTCTTTTTCTTCTAGTGCCGTCTCCACTAATGAAGGTTCTGCTTTTCTTAAAAGCGTCTGTGTGTTTAGCCCGGTCCAGTCACCAATGTTTTTCAGCCAGGATATTTGTCGTCTACCAGGACGCCTTTTTTCTTCGATTTTACCCTTGATAATCAGCTGCAACAACTCGTACTTATCATTTGTAAGTATGTGCCTTAAATATGCGCCTTTTAATGGTGCGACATCTTAAAAGCTTCTAGTTTTTTTATTAAGTCAACATAAACAGTCCAGGCCTCAACACCATAAAGAAGAATATGATGGATATAACATTTTACCATCCGATATCGGATTTGCAGATTGTCTTTGGTTACTCAGAAATTTCCTCATCTTCAAAAAGGCTGCTCCTGATTGCTCTGTTCTTGAGCGAATTTCTGATTTCGGATTCAGATCAGAAGTATTTCATTTTGTCCACTTGCTCAATTTCTTCATTTTTTATCTGAATCCTTGTAATGCCTTTGCCGCTCTTACTGATAACCGTGGTTTTTGTTTTCTTTATGTTTATTGTTAAACCAAACTGTTCCCCAGTGTCACAAATTGTGTTTAGTACCGTCTGCAGGTCTGTCTCACTTTCAGCGATAATGACTGTATCGTCAGTATAACGAATGTTATTTATATTTTCACCATTTATATTGATCCCTTCTGTACAGTTTTTAAGTGCTTGCATAAATAACTCTTCGGAATATATATTAAATAATAATGGTGAAAGTACACAACCTTGTCTCACTCCTCTACTTATCTGTTGGGCATCCATGCTATTTCCATCTAATGTAACCACAGCCTGTTGGTTTCAATAGAGATTTCTCACTCGAAAAGATCTTTTTGTTAGTCTCGACATTTTTGGACAAGAGTTGTGAAACTTTACAGTACTTCCACTGTTCCGAAGCCGTTACGAAAGCCAAACTGTCTATTACTCATATCGGCTTGTCACTTTCTCAATATTCTTGCATGTATAATCTTTAAAAATGTTTTTAATAGGTGTGACATTAAGTTGATTAATCTATAGTCATTACAGTGTTTGGGGTTCTTGGTTTTTGGTAGTGGAACAAAGGTCGATAGCAGCCATTCTGTAGGTATCTCAGCAGATTTGTCTATGTTGTTAAAGAGTATAGTTATTGCATTTAAATTGTCTTTGTCTATAAGTTTAATCAGCTCGATATGAACTTTATCTGGCCCAGGGGTTCTGCCAGATTTTGAGTTGGTTATAGCATGTTGGACTTCAGATTTTAATATTATTGGAACTTTCTCGTTATCAATTTGTGTTGTTTCCGTTCTTATGTCCATGAAAAGATCTGCAATATATTTAGTCCATACTTGTTTTATTTCAATTGGCTTATCACTAGGTTTATTGTTTTTATCAATTAATCGGTTAGGTGTATTTGTTCGTGATTTTCCAGATAATTCTTTCACTTCTTTATGTAAATTATAATGGTCATGCTTTTTCTGCAATTCTTCCACTGCGATGCATGTGTCCATCATCCACTTTTCCTTAGCCTGTTTTATTTTGTTCCTTATTAATTTATGTTTTTCTCTGTACTTATTTGGGTTTTTGTTTCTATATCTTCTTCTTTGTTCCATGATTTCCAGTATTTCTTGACTCATCCAAGGTTTTCGGCTTTCTGTTTTTTTTTTGTTGTAGAGTTTCTTTTTGTGTTTTTATAACAGAATCTTTGATTTTGCTCCACATAATGTTCACATTCTCAGTGTTTTTCATTGCTGATGTTAATTTCTTCATTTCTTGATTGATACTTAAAGCCTCAGCACGGATTTCATTTACCTTGAGTAACTGAGTATTCACCTTGGAACTTTTGGATTTTATTATCTTTTTTACCCTCAGTTTCATTTTTGAGACAAGGAGGTTATGGTCTGAGGAGACATCTGCTCCAGAAAAAGGAGACATATGTGGTGACCTCCAGGTATACAGTCTACGGGGTGGTAATCGAAACCATGTGTTCATAATCGCCAGGTTTTCTTCTTGACAAAATTGAGCCAATCTGTCGCCTCTAGCATTCCTTATTCCTAAATCATAATCACCTATTATATTGTCGACTCGGCCTTTTCCTATCTTTGTATTTAAACCCCCATTATTATAATAATTTCTTCCCTTCTTGTGTATTGTAGAAGTTGTTTGAGTGGTTCTTAAAAATGTTCTGTTTCAGCTTCTGATTTATCTGTAGTTGGAGCATACACTTGTACTACATTAATGTTCACTGGCTTACCTCTGTAATAATAGCATTATATCCGAAAAGGGAACAAAATTTACAACGGCTGCTTGGATTCTCCTGGAGATAATTATTCCAACTCCATATAGATGATCTTGGGTGGCATTTCCTGAGTAGTATATCGTTTTATCAATGACCAATGTTTTACCGGTATCAGGCCAGCGCATTTCAGGCCAGGTTCAGTCTGTTCATTTCCTGAATCGTGTTGTGCGTCTCTTCTTGTTCGAACAAACTGCTCACATTCCATGTCCCGAAATTTAAAAAATATTTGTTCTCTATATAGTTAGTTGCCACATTCGGGTCTCTCCTCCTCGCGGAGATTCTTAGCACCCCTTGACCAATAAAGGTCCGCCGCGGATTAGGGGCCATATGATTGACCGTACTTTGTTTGGTTATTATTCTAGGGAAATCTGTCGATCTTTAATGTAGTGGTTTCCCGTTGCCTTCTACATCTTTATGCCGTTGACCACTAATAGGTTCATCCGCCTTTGGAGCCAATTTCTCAACCCGAGGACAAGAAAGTGCCCTACCACTTACTAAATCATCCGCCCGAAGCCGTTGGTCAGTTAGTGGGGATTGCTTATACCGGCAATCACTCGGTGAATGAGAATGTAGGAGAAAGAAATAGTGACCTGTCTGCATTCGGAAACCTAATAGCCATTCGGAGTCGGAAGAGACAAGTGTTAGCCAAGAGAGGCTTATAGGAAAGATAAAAGACATTTTACTCCAGACAAGTTGAAAAAGAATAAAATGTGAAGGCCCTTATGATGCGCCAGGTGCGTTTCATGAGCGTATGAGTATTAATACACTTTGTGTTCCCGCTCAGTTTTACCAAAAGCCTACAGAAAGCAGCTTACCCAAGCAGATAAGAAGAGTGTATTGGGAGTAGGATGTGCATAGAGAACAGTCTCTGTCGAGAAACTGAGAGTTATCACCGGCTGTATTCCGATGCACGTGAAGGAAAGAGAAAGAATATACATATGTTAATATATATTTAAAAAAAAAGAAGAAAAGAAGAGGTCCATAATGGCGTGGCAAGATGAATGGGACGAGATGAGAAGGGTGGCGCAATGGACGAAGTCGCTGATTCCTAATCTGGAAAGATGGATGGACTACGGGCATCGGCGTTTGAATTATTCCTGACACAGATGCTCACAGAACATGGTTGCTTCAGGACATACCTATACAGATTTGGAAAGGCAGTAAATGAGAAATGCCTGTACTGTGAAACATCGGACACTTTCTCACACACTCTAGTGAAATGCGATAGATGGATAGATGAGAGGAACCAGCTTGAGAGAGAGCTAGGAAGTAGGGTGCAATCAGTCACGGAACTAGTGCAGGAGATGCTTAGGTCATCAGATCGGTGGAGAGCAGTTTAGAGATATGTGAAGAGAATATTGGAGAAGAAGGAACAAGAAGAAAGGCGACCCGAAGCAAGGCAGAGTGCCCAGGAGCAAGCAAGAAAATAAGACAGAATGAGAAGGGGCGAGATTAAGCATAAACAGGGAAGAACAAAGGGAGACAAGAATTCAGTCGTACTGAGAATGCGTGAGAATTGTACGTAAATGAGAGATCGGATGAATGCCGTGCCGATATTGCATCCCAATCAGAGCGGTCCAGCTAGTAATTCACCTCTGAGGAGTGTGTTTTTTTTGTAGGTATATCTCTGGCATTGTTGGCGAAGGTGTCCGAACAACTCCTGCGTGCGGTCTTGGATATCATCGTGGCCACGCTAGAGGAATCTTGCATAACCGGGGCTGGAAGACGGTTCTACCCACCAAACATACCTAGGACCGAAGTGTGTTACGAACATTTGGGTCATCCCCCCCCCTCAGACGAAAAAAAAGGCAACCAGATTCCCAGATTACTTAACATATCATTGTAACTACCACAATGTATCAGTATATTCCCAGCTTGTAGTGATATGTTATGTTGTTGGCTTGTTAGGGTGTGTTATGATGGAGTTTGCATTTTTTTTTTGTACCTCTGATACTCTCATTGTAGGTGTCCAAGTTTTTCCATGACGTTCTTCGACTTTATGATGTACAACGACTTTACACAATGATCTTTCATTGAATGTTAAAATGTTTAGTCCAGTTTCTTATTTAGTTGTTCTTACATACGTTATGAACTGGATTGTATAGATTGATACTTAAGTATATTCGTTTCCAGGAAAAATTGACAAAAATAAAAAAATTAAATAATAAGAATATCGGCGGTATCTCCGCCAATGCGTCAGTGTGAATTAAAGGTCGCAAGATTTGGTCAAAACCAATTAATACCTGTAATAAATTTTGACTTTTTAGAGTTTAATTACCTTGTAACAAAAATTGAAGTGTCAGAGAAATGTGCCTACAATGAGAATTTTGATTAATTATAAACATTTAATTCTGTGATGATGGACCATGGAGAATTCGTAAGTGAATAATAGTCGAAAGATACGCAACGTTTTATCGCCTTCGGATTATTCAAATCAGCGCTATAAATTTATAATTGGACGTTCGTGAATCGTTTCTGTATTTCCAAATGTGTCCAAATATTTGTACCGTGATTACGGTGATCTCACTCTATGTGGATGTAGTTGTAATTGATCACTATAAAAAAAATGAATTTATTTCCTGTACTTTTTTAATTTTGTATGTGAAATTTTTTAAATTGACATTTAAATGTTACACTTGTAACGAAATTATTTTGCCTACCTCAGGGTAAGATCATAGGGTAGAAAATTGGGGACAGAAACTATGGGGGCGAAGATAAGGCAAGCAAAATAAACGCTACTAGTGCGTACGACACTCAGTTGGTTTTTGGAGAGCTGGGGTCGTGGATAAGTGAACGACAAGGGGTTGAGATTGGGGGTAGCTACCAAAATATGAAACAAGGGGTTACTTGCATAAATCTCCTGGACAAATTGGCAAAAAAAGACAAGAAGAAATACCTCTAGCTATTTAAAAGGGACGCCGCTTCAAAAAAACTTCCTGCTGGAGGAAAAAAAGTTTCTTCCTTTATAAAAAGTAAACATACAAAAAGGTTAGGAGATTGTCTAAAATAAAAACAAAAATGGATCAGAGAAACAAATCAAAACGTTTATTTTTGTCCCATACAAACAGTTATCAACACATAAATGGCATAAAAAATATACTATATAAATAGTTGTCAAATACAGAATAAAAAAAAACTTACATGTGTCCGTTAACAAACTCCGTTTACAAAGGGGTTGGAGATACTACAAAAACTTACAAATGTTACCGCACAGAGATTAATCTTTTTTTTAAAACAAATAAATATCGAAACAAATAAAGCTAGCTGTCATATGTTAACATTAAATAAAAAAAAACAATTAAAATGACAGCTAAGTTAAACCATAAGATTTACAATTTATTAAATAATATAATTCCTTTAAATTTTAATGAAAGCAATTATTAATAATTATCAAAAAAAGTCTGTCTTTACTTTAAAATTTAAAATGTTAATTGTTACCTTAATTTCACTTGTTTCACTTAACTTCAAAAAAAAACTTGCACTATCTCTGGGATTGAAGCTGCAAAGGACAAAACTCTCAACTTGGACAAAAGAAAACCATTTCCATACGCAGGGACGATTGAAACAGGAACTTGGTGGAGGAAATCAAGCTGTCGACGGGGACATCCTATATACTCGTTTTACAAAATTTCTTCAGTGCCGGTGCACAAATCTTATAGTGATTACTCTGTTTTAAACTGCCATATTGCAAAGAGTATTATCACCTTAACCGGTCTTAAAACATAACACAAAGAACTTGAATCGACTCGCGATTCCTAATTACTCAAACATCTTTTCTGTCTCAGATCTATCGCTTGACTCCTCGATGCCTTACATTTTACAAATTTCAACGCAAAATCAATTCCCCTCGCGCCTCAAAGCTAGTTTTTGTGGTCTATCAACCTAAACAAACAATCTACCATTTCTTGACCTCATTCTTAGCCACGAACCGACCAAAAAAACATTGAAATATTCCCAGTTTATTACTTCTTCTTCTTCAGTGCCTTATCCGGTCCGGATGTTGGCGATCATCAAGGCTATCATGGTTTTGTTGACTGCTCTGCGAAACAGCTCCGCTGAGGTCATCCCAAACCATTGTCGGAGATTTTTCAACCACGAGATACGACGGGTTTATTACGTATTAGAAAAATTGTATTACCTGACTTGCAATATTATATTAGGGGACTCGAATGTAAACAAACGTTGTTCAGCGACAAAAACAACTTTTTAAATATTCCAGTTTATTGCGTTTTAACGACGAAAGACAAAACAAAACTCTTTTTTATATTCTGGGGGCATCATGAAATATAATCCTCTAGGTGACAAAAACTTGTCGAAATAGATAACATAATTCAAATTAACAAAATTGGATTTGAAAGTACACATAGACAAAAAATATATCCAGCGTTATTTACGAATTAAGGATTTTCGTAAAAGACAAAAAACAGATTTTATGGCAACCTTTATGCGTACTGACGAGATAAACGAACAGTGACGTATTATAAAATTTAAAATGCTACACACTAACATAAACCAGTGTAAATATACAGGGTGCGACAGATAAACGGCCAATTAGAAATATCTCGAAAACTAACGGTAACCGAATCTTGAAAATTAGATAGAAGGGGTTTTGAAGAGAGAACTGTTTAGTGAAAATATTTTCATCTATAAGCTACTTCCGGTTATAGCGGAATTTATGATATTTATTACTGATGATCTTCCAAGAAAACAAAAAAAATATATAACTTTTACAAGAGCTTTTCTTTTTACAGGAATGTTCAAGCAGAAAAATTACAAATATCGATCACTTCTGATAGTTTTGTGCAAAATTTTGTAAAGTTTGAAACTATTTCTTTTATTATCATATCGAATTTTCGGAATTTTTTTTCCTCTATTATATCATGTCTGTCGTTTTCCCACTTCCCAATAGACCCTTCCTCATAACCTATAGGAACCGACCAATATCACGAACGCATCATAACCTACAACCCTAAAGAATTTTCGTCAACTTTTTTCGAATATTCAAAACTATAACTTTAGAATCTTAAGAAATACTCCGTGTAAACTTTTGTATTTGATTGTATTGGCGAAAAAGCTCCGTATTTCATTGTATTGGCGATATTAGATCATCAATGATTATTGTAGGAGATAACAGTGTAAGTAATGAGGAACCAGATAGTAGTGATAAAGTTAGTGAAAATGTCGAGGAAGAAACTTTAGATAAAGTTAATGTAGAAGAACATTAGAAGAAGACAGAAGTAAAAGGAATTGTTCCCGCCAAGCGATAGAACTAGAGGTTAGCTTGGCTCCTTATGTAGAAGCTTAGATCGTAGTCAGTAGATCGTAGTTTGTATTTTACGATTTATTAATAAAGTGCCAAACACTAATTTAGAGCCTATTTGTTTTCTGCTCCTCAGTCACAACATAAATTGGCGACGAGCAAAACGTGGTAAATTCCCAATAATCATTATTTTTACGTGTTTTTGAGTCTGAATATGTTAAACCTTGAGGAAATGGCCCCAACCCAAGCAGGCTTTAAGCAGGGCGATGATTTCGAAGTGTTCGAAGAAATATTGGAGCAGTATTTGTTGGCAAATTTCATTGAAGCCGATAGAAAGGTAGCCGTATTGTTGACTCTCTTAAGTGAAGATATCTATAAAATTTTGAAAAATTTATATTCACCGGCTAAGCCAAAAGATAAAAGCTACGATGAAATAATTAGATTACTGGCTAGTCAATTTAAACCCGGAGTTTCTATATATAGACGAAGAATAAAGTTTGATTCATTAAAACAAGGTCAGGAGTCAATCAATGATTGGTTTATTAAAGTTAAAAATGTGGCAGGAGAGTGCGACTTTGGTACAAATCTATTATATAGAGTCCAGGAAAAGTTTGTTGTAGGGATGAGACGCCAACAGGACGGAGTTGAAAGAGCTGTTTGAAATTGCTGTGTCAAAAGAAGCTTCTATGAGGGAAGCTAGAGAGGTTGATATGAACTATGGGGAGAATAATGCAAGTGTACGAAGGCAGACTGAAGTGAATCTAGGACATTTTAAGGCAAGTTCAGAGTATAATAGAAAGACAAATATGAAGGTAAATTCTAATAATTTACTATGTTTTCATTGTAATAAAGCCAATCACGATTTTAAAAATTGTAAATTTAAAAGTTATACATGAAAGAACTGTAAAAAAGAAAGGGCATATTGTTAAGGCTTGCAAAACAAAAATGGACAAAAATTTTAGTATTCAAGCAAACAAAGAGACAGAGGTCCAGACATTTAGAAAATGATTTGTTAGAGCCAATCAAAATGCAGGTATTACTTAATGATATATCCATAACGTTTGAGGTTGATACAGGGGCAAGACTGTCTTGTTTGCCATAAAATATATATAAAGAAAAGTTTCCTCAGGTCAATATAGAACCAACTACCATTATGTTAAAAGTTTATCAAGGCTTGGTAGTTACTCCAAAAAGACAAATTTTATTACTTGTTAAGATAAATAATAGGGAAAAAGAATGCATTATTTTGATTGTTGAGGGAGGTACAAAATGTTTATTAGGCCGTGATATTTGGTATGATTTTGGTTTAAGTTTTAAGGGTCCAGATTTCTATTTAGACGACACTAAAGTAAGTAGGTTTAGCTCGATATTGAATACAGTTTATCAAAAACCTACTACAGAAGATATTATTATATATAATAAATTAAAAATTGAAGAAGGAACTACACCTATGTTTTGGAGACCAGTTCCGATACCGTTTGTATTTAGGGAAAAAGTAGTTAAAGAGATTGAGAAATTAAAAGAAAGCAAAGTGATAGAGCAAGTGCCTAATGCAAAATGGGGAACACCATTAGTACCAGTGTACAAGGCTAATGGAATAGATGTCAGGGTTTGTGTGTAACTACAAAGTTACAACAAATAAATATTTGCAAAATTTTAACCAACCCGTTCCCAGAATTGAAGATCTATTTGCAGCGTTGCAAGGAGGGAAACAGTTCAGTAAGCTAGATTTTTTTAATGCGTACAATCAATTACAGGTGGAACCAGAGACAGCAGAACTTCTTGGGTGGAGCACACCGTATGATATATTTAAAGTTAACCGTTTACCCTATGGTACCAAGCCAGATTGTGCAATTTTCCAGTGGACAGTATAGAAGGTGTTGGAAGGTTGTGCAGGGACAGTGAATTATTTGGATGATGTAGTGGTAACAGGGAGAGATGATGCTGAACATGTTGCAAATTTATACAAGTTTTAAAAAAATTAGATGAAGCAGGTTTTAGATTAAATAGTAGTAAATGTAGTTTTTTTTTCAAAGCAGTATTAAATATTTAGGGTATATCATATTGGCAGAAGGGTTAAAGAAAAGTAAAGAAAAAGTGAAAGCAATTGTAAAGATTCCAGTACCCAAAAATATTACAGAGGTAAGAGCTTTTGCAGGAATGTCAAATTATTAGGAAGTCAAACGCTCGAGCATATTTTTCGTGGCCATCGTTAGATAGGGACATTGAGAAAATTATTAATAATTGTAGAGTTTGTTGTGCTTCAAGAGCAGAACTTATTCAGGCAACAGTTATACCAAGTGGCAAGGGAAATCATTTTTTTGAAAGGGTTCATGCTGATTTTTTGAGTTTACTTAGAGGGAAAATGATATCAATCATTATAGATTCTTATTCAAAATGGCCTGAAGCATTCATAATGAATGTGACAGACTCCTTGGCAACAATAAGTAAATTTAGGGAAGTATTTGCTAGGTTTGATCTATCAATTTGCTGAAAATGCAGTTGACATTAAAGAGTAGTGTTACAAAGATTATTAAGGAGGACACTGGTGCGAACATGTCATTGGAGGTTGCATTACAAAGATATTTATTTCACTATAGAAACTACATACATGTTTCCACGGGTGTTACACCTTCAGATGTTATTTTTAAACGTAAGATTAGAAACCGTTTTGATTTGTTATTCGAAAATAAAGCTCAGAAATTGTTACATGTAAAAATAAAAAAAAACAGAAAAATTTTTAAAAGGGGATAGAGTGTTAGTAAGAGATTATAGGTAGGTATCCTAATAACAAGAAATGGGTAGAAGGAGTTATAAATGAGGTTTTAGGAGATGGGCATTATATTTGTGAAATTGTTGCTGAAAATATATTTTAAAAGCTTCATGTCGATCAGATATTGAAAGGAAAATTCAATGAGTTGGGAGGTTTAAATCAAACTGTTGAAAATAAATTAAGTTCAGATAAGTTTGAAGGATATAATCATAAGACACCTGAATTAATCGTATTTGATTGTTTTGGCAATATTAGATCATCAATGATTAATGTAGGAGATAACAAAAAGAAACTTTAGATAAAGCTAATGTAGAAGAACATTAGAAGAAAACAGAAGTAGAAGGAATGGTTCCCACCAAGCGATATAATCAGAGGTTAGCTTGGCTCCTTATGTAGAAGCTTAGATCGTAGTCAGTTTTGTATTTTACAATTCAATAATTTAATAAAGTGCCAAACGCTAATTTAGAACCTATTCGTTTTCTTTCTGCTTCTCGATCACAACAATAACTTAATTAAATCAAATCCTAACCAGATAGTCCGACCAGATCAGAAGTCAAATCATCTAAACAACGAGGAATCATATGGACGCACAAGACCATCAACTTAACTGCTTTACAACAACGACGACTTAGGTTTCTCTGGGTGCTATGGAAGAATTTGAAGCAAAAGGACAAATCCTCAACTGTATAGCACATGTTGCCAACCGCAGTTCACACCAAACCAACTCACCTGCACAACCAAGTACATGACACAATCAGACTAGACCGTCTTCTACAGAAACCCAGCACTCACATATGAGGGGTGTAAAAGAAAAGGCGGCAATTTCCACTTTTTCTTGTTTTGAGTTAGGGACGCCATCTGGTGCGTTTTTTTATTATCTGTTAGATAAAACTATTTGTAAGTATAAAAAGCGGTCTTAACTTTATACAAATCTCAGTGAAAAGTTCATGTTGGGATCAAAAGCGTCAATCTCTTTAGCTGAGTGCGTACCAGACACGTCAATCTCCGCTGCGGCCAATAAGAACCACGTAGTGCACGCACGTGATCATCACATGGTTAGATTTGCCGTTACATTATGCTATTCTTCTTTATGTGCCGTCTTCTACCGAAGGTTGGCGACCATCAAACGATAGGTTTCTCTGTTTAGTGCCACATGTATTATGTTCGCAGCTTCTGGTATTTGAAACCATTCTCTCAAGTTTCTCCGCCAGGATTTCTTCTTTCTGCCCAAACCTCTTCTACCTTTAATCTTGCCTTCCACGATATATACACAAAAGCAGACTGTACTTATCATTACGGAACACATGGCCCAGGTATGACGCTTTCCTCCTTTTAACAGTTGTTAACAATTCCACCTCTTTACCCATTCGTCTCTGTGTTGGTCACTTTGTCTGTCCAAGGTATTCTCAGTATGCGTCGATACAGCCACATTTCTAGAGCCGCTAACTTCTTTATAGTTGCTGCTGTTAGCGTCCACCCTTCAACTCCGTAAAGTAGCGCAGAGAGTACGTAGCATTTCGTGGCGCGCCATCGGAGTTTAACGCTTAGGTGGCGGTTATTTAAGAGCTTTCTCATTTTGATGAATTTGGATCTTGCTATTTCAATTCGGATCTTAATCTCTACGCCTGGGTCCCACTTATCATTTACTGTATATCCCAGATATTTAAATAGGTGTACTCTTTCAATACGTTCGGCTTCAATATTCAGGTCGATATGTTGAATGTTCTTTTTACCGATCACCATAAATTTAGTTTTCTTTCTATTGATCTTCAGTCCAAATTGGTTGCCAGTTGTATTTACTCTATTTAGAATCATCTGTAAATCTTCGATGTTATCGGCCAGTATAACAGTATCATCTGCATATCGAAAACTACTTATTGGTACGCCATTAATCTTGATGCCCTCGTTGTACTCTTCCAGTGCCTCTAGAAATATTTGTTCCGTGTACAGGTTAAACAGCAGTGGCAAAAAAATACAGCCCTGTCTAAGCCCTCTCGAAATGGTTACGTTTTCACTCACCATATGTCCATTCTTCATGTGGGCTGTTTGATTCCAATCTAGATTTTTTATAATCTGGATGTCCTTAGTGTCAAGTCCTGTAAGATGTAATAGTTCTATGAGTTTGTCATGTTTGATAGTATCGAATGCTTTCTCATAGTCGATAAAACAGGCGTAAACATCTTTCTGTTGATCCAGACATTTTTGAATCAAGACTTGTATTGCAAAGAGCGGCTCTCGAGTTCCAAAACCGTATCTAAAACCGAACTGTGTTTTACTTATGCTGTGTTCTAATTTTGATCGTATTCTGGAATGGATAATACGCAAGAATACTTTAAGGGTGGGGGTAATATTATGCTATTATAATTTGTTTTAGTTTTGGGAGTCGTTACATTGCTTTTTTGCTTTTCCTAAACTATATTTGTGTCTAAGAAATTAGTTTTATATACAAAAAAATATTAATTTTTTATCATGGAAGTTAATGCGTCTCCTGTCACACCAACAAAGGCAAGGAAGCAAATAAGACAACCTGAAAAATGGAAGAAAAACGTCTAAGGTTAGTACTTTTGTAAATGTTATGATTCCATTTCCAAGCCATTGTTGAATTTTGATATTTTATTTTTCGTTTTTGTTAAAATTTTGTTAAAATTTAAACCCATTTCAGTACTTATGTTCGTAATTATTTTTTGTTGTGGATATTTTACGAAGAATGTGCCAGAATACCTAACATGTGGTTACAATTCAAAAACATAGCATTGCAGCAAACAAAACCGGCAATCTCCAAACTAAAATATGAAAAAAAAAGAAAAGAAAAAGGAATCATTTCTTAAGCTACTCTTTCTGGACATCCGATCACAAACCAAATTTTATATCATTCTTCATCAGTTTCATTGTTTTAATTTAATTTTGTTAGTTTCTATAATTTTTCGCAGTTTCCCAAAATTATGGAAATGGGAGATTGCCGGCTTTGATTTTACACCCCTCAATACCCAACGTCACTCTTTAAATACAAGATCCATCCATTTCCCGCTTTGGAAAAGAACCATAATCAAAGATATCTTTTGAAATCAACTAATTTGCAGTACTACTACTGCCATACAGTACAATATGATTGAATTATATTGAATGATTTTACATAAATCAATAAAATTCTGTACTTTATCTACTTATAAAGAGATGGCAGTAGAAAGTAATATACCATATTTATTATAGCGTCAAAAATAAAATGTACCTAAATATATATAAAATAAAGAACTTAACAAGTGTCAGTGCCATTCCAAATTCCTCAACATTTTAGAAAAAAAACTTATACTGGACACTGGTTGAGTTTTCCTGACCGAAACAACTTTGAAGAAATCTTATGGAAAAGAGCTCTACTCATATCTCCTTAAATATATCATACTATTAGCGACATCTTTCAGAAAATTTTAAAACCTTCTCCCGACATTGCTGCTGTCTTTAGATTTTTATGTATTCTGTGCAAATTTTCATCCATTCATTTTCATTCACTAACTACTAACTGGGAAGCCATCCTAACTAACCACTACTAACCGAAAATCAGTTTGGATTTATGCAGAGCAGATCAAAAACAGATGCAATTTTCATTATAAGGTAGCTGATAAATAACTGAGAATTGGTTTCGACAAGTTTTCCATACTTAGGTATCCATATCTATATCAACATTGTTATTCCTATTTGACAAATTAAATTTTTAATTCAGTTACTTTGCTTACTATAAAACCTAAATTTGTATTTTCACTTGTATTCGGTGAAAAATATTGTTAATATTTTTAAAAAAATTGTATACCGCTAAAATATACGCTCTGGTTTATTTTTTTTCAGGTCCTTCTACTAATTTTAAGATAGGTGGTTGCCTTTTCATACACAATAATAAGTTTTTTACAGTATTGTAGGGTTTTTCTTTGTCGTCTAGGGTTTAATAATTATAGGCCACGGGTCGATCCGAATTGAAACAAACACTTTATTGTTTAACTTGTAAATTACAGGAATGAATAATGCAACTAACGTAAACAATAACTACTTATAACTTAAAATAGGTCCGCGGCTTAATAGCAAAAATAGTATCGTCTTTCGTCGTACGTCGTATAGAGATGAGATGCCGTCATATGCATATCAACTCTTCGTCTTGAGTGCTCTACTTACACTGTGTACTCGACCCCCCGTCGAGCTACCATCATACCGCGTTTTATGTTTTTTCAGCCATGGTACTTTCGGCTTTCGGCTCGCGGTTCGTGATAAATAAAAGTTATTGGTAACGGAAATAACGGAAATGGAGTTTATTTGATGACGAATGTAATCCTACACTCGGCCATCCTCTTCAGAATCCGACTCGGATTCGTCGCTTTCATTGTCGACCCACGGTTTAAGATACTCAGCACACGTTGATGTTCGCATTGGTCCCTCATGCTCACCAATCTTAACAACATCGTAACGATCGTTATCTTTAACCTTGACAATCTCGTATGGACCTAAGAACTTTATCTTGAGTTTAAGTCCTGGGCCGAACTGGGTTCTTTTTATTGCAACTAAATCTTTTTCCTTATAAATTTTTGCACGTTTTCTTCTAGAATTATACCCTTTTTTGTTTTCAGCTTGTACCTTACATATTTGTTCTTTACATCTTTCTCGAAGTTCTTTTCTTTCTTCATCATATATTTTAATCACCTCTTCCTCTATGAGTTCTCTGATTCGAATATCATCTTTATTTTTCATTTTTACGCCAACCAATACTTCGAAAGGTGTAGTACCTATACTTCGTTGATAGGTAGAGTTCAATGCATTTTGTACCCTGTCAACATTTTTATACCATTTCGTAGGTTCTTCTAAACTCAATTTGGTAAGAACAGGGATGATTGTTCTATTCACTCGTTCAACCTGACCGTTTCCTCGTGGTACTCCAGTTGTCACTAGAACATGTTGAATGTTTTCTTCTTGGCAATATCTTTCAAATTCCTCTGATCGAAATGCTGTACCTCGGTCGGTTATCATTCGAGAAGGGTTTCCAAATATTCTTCGTTGCTTTTCAAGACAACTTATAACTTCTTTCGTCGTTGTGGACTTCGTCGGGTAAAGCCAAACAAATTTGGTAAAATCGTCTATAATTACAAGTATATGCTGATAATTCTTACTTGTAGACTGCAATGGACCCAAATGATCCGCATGGTATGTGTGCAGTGGACCGTCTAGTTTTGGTATGGGGTTAAGTGTCCCTTCCTTTTTTCCTTCCTTTTTGCTTCCCAGTATACATGCTATACAGTTAGAAATAACATTTTTAACTTTTTCTTTTATCTTTGGTATATAAAAGTCTTTAGCTATTACTTCCTCAGTTTTTTTCTCAGAAAAATGTCCTACCTCGTGACTTCTTCTTATTATCTCAGTCTGCATATTTCTCGGTACAACTAATAGTTTTAATCCATTGACATACTTGTATAATATTTCGTGCTCTAAGTAAAAATCTTCATATGCTTCTGTCAAAAGTATTTGTTTTATCGCCTTAATGTGCTCATCTTTATCTTGAGCCACTTTAATTCGTTGTATTACACCATTTTCTTCTGTAACCGTTAAAACTTTTGGATACCGGCTAAGGGTATCCACGTGAGACATCTGAGCACCTTTTCTATGCTCAATTTCATACTGGTACTCCTCTAGCATCAGTGCCCATCGTGCAACTCTTGTTGTAAGGTCCTTCTTGTCCATAGTTCGCTTAAAGGCGTCACAATCTGTAACAATTTTGAATTTGTTCCCAAGTAAATATATTCTAAACTTCTTTACCGCTCTTATAATAGCGAGTACTTCTAGCTCGTAACTGGTGTACTTTTCTTCTGCAGGTGTGGTTTTTTTACTCATGTAATATATTGGGTGGAGCTTGGAATCGTCAATTGATCGCTGTAGTAAACATGCTCCATAACCATGCTGGCTGGCATCAGTATGAAGTTCCGTATAAGCACCTTGTCGATAAATGTGTAACACCGGCTCACTTATTAGTTTTTCCTTTAGCGTTTCAAAAGCCTTTTTTTGCTTATCTTCAAACCTAAATTCTTCATCTTTTCTTAGTAAGTCACTTAACGGTTTTGCAATGTTTGCATATCCGGCTATAAATTTTCGAAAATAACCTGTAAGCCCTAAGTAAGATTGAACTTGTTTCTGAGTTTTAGGTTCAGGAAATTTCTTTATTGCTATGACCTTCGCATCACCTGGTTGAATTTTTCCGTCTTCCACAATAAATCCTAAAAATTCTACCTTTTTCTGCAGCAATTGGCATTTCTTCTTTTTAATTTCCAGTCCATATTCTTGTGCTAATTTCAATACTAATTTTAATCTATATATCCCTTCTTCTATATCAGAGCTCAGAATGATAATATCATCCATATAATAAATTACGTATTTTTTAGCCGTCAATTCTCTAAAAATGTGAGCAATAAACCTCTGAAATACTGCTGGGCTGTTACATAGTCCAAATGGACACTTGAGGAATTCAAACTGTCCGCTGGGCGTCACAAACGATGTGTACTTAGTACTACTAAATTCTACGGGAACATGAAAAAATCCGTTCTTTAAATCAATAGTGCTAAAAATTTTTGCACCTTGTAAACAGTCAAGCACGTCTTCAACAAGGGGAAGTGGGAATCTGTCTCTTATTATGTTTTTATTTACTTTTCTATAATCGCAGCAAATTCTTGTCCGACCGTCCTTCTTCTTTACCAATACTATTGGGCTGGCAAAATCTGAACAACTAGGTTTAATTATACCTTCGTTTAACCATTCATTTATCTGACTGTCTACCTCTTCTTTTTCAGAAACAGATAATCGTCTGGGTCTTTCATAAATCGGTTCCTCGCTTTTAAGGACAATTTTCATTTCAATTTCTGTCGTCTTCGTTTTCTTTGGTTCATAACTTTCCATTAACTGTCTAACAATTTCTCTGTGTTTTTCGTCTTCAATGTGTGCTACTTTTACTTCATCTTCTTTATCTTTTTCGTCAAGCATAATGTGCATAATAAAGTTTTCGTTCGTCCTCTTATGCATTACTATCCCATCATCTCTTATACTAACATATGCTTGTTGTAAAATATTATTTCCAATTATTGCTTGAAAAGATGTCGCGGCTTTTGGGATAATATGAAATGTTAGATCAAACTTCTCTTCGTTAACGTCAGCTTGTGTAGAGAATGATCCTAATGTGTTAACTTTCGCATTTTGTCCTAAGCCTTTCAAAATTATGGTGTTGGGTGTTAAACAAATATCGTTAAAGAATGTATCGTAAACATCTTCTCTTATCGTACATATATCACTTCCTGTGTCAAATAAAGCTGTTAGTGTGATCTGATTAATTGTTAGCTTAACCGCTGTTTTTGGCTGAACCTCAATTACATTTAAAGCTGTGTTTTCTGTAGTAGCCTTCGTCGAATTTTTATTGGGACATTTACTTGAAACATGCCCATATTTGTTGCAACCAAAGCACTTCGTTCCCTTAAACTTATCTGGGCAATCCTTAGATTTATGACCTCTACTTCCACAATTAAAACAAGTAATGTTGTTTTCTCTTTTCACGTCGTTCTTCTCTCTTTTGTCCTTTCTAACGATGTCTTCGTTTTTCTTAAATCCTTCTTTATTTGCTCTAAAGACTTGAGCTTGTCCAGTAGCCTTCTTACCGCGTATCCTCTCATATAGTTTAATTTTCTCCTTAAACTCTGCAAAATTTTTTGCTCCATATAGCACTAGTTTATTGGATGATTCGTCTTGTATTCCATCAATTATGTATTGCATAACAACTTCTTGTTCTAAGTAAGCTCTATTAGCTATTTCTCTCATTTTAATCATGTATTCTTGTACAGTCTCATCAAATTTTTTTCGTCTCGCCATCAACATTTTATGTATCTGCGCACTATTTACCTGTTCTCCGAATTCTTCTATTAGACGTCTCTTCAATTCAGGCCAATTTCTGATGCCTTTTTCTGATTGCACAAACAATTTGGCGAGTCCTTTTAAACATTTTTTTGCATAGATTAATTTTTGTAGGTTGTTCCACCCTGTTATCTCAGCTACTTCTTCAAATTCGATAATCCACGTGCGAATAGGATATTCGTCTTTTCCATCAAATGATCTTATGCTGTCCTCCACGTCTCTAAAACTTAATGCAAATGATTCTTGTCGTCTTATACCAGTCGCTCCAGTATTCACGGATCTAACTTCAGCGTCATTCCTTGCGCTATAACTCCTTTGTCCAATTTCTTCATGTATGTAAATATCTTCGTCATCTCGCCTTTCTTCGTATTTTCGTCTCTCTTCGTCATTATTTCGTTCATATCTACGTCTTTCATCACATATTTGTCGTCCTTCGTCATAATTTCGCCCTTCGCGTCTTCGTCTATCCTCGTCGTTTCTTCTCTCACGTCTTCGTCTTTCTTTTTCTTCACGTCTTTCGTCTTCCGAACGTCTTTCATCGTCTTCCCGTCTTTCTTCTTCTAATCGTCGTTTTTCTTTTTCACGTCTTTCATCGTCTTTCCGTCTTTCTTCTTCCAATCGTCGTTTTTCTTTTTCACGTCTTTCATCATCTTTCCGTCTTTCTTCTTCCAATCGTCTTTTTTTCGTCTTCCAGTTGCGTTTTTTCGTCTTTCAGTTGTCTTTTTTCTTCCTTTCGTCTTTCGTCGTCTTCATCTATATCTGATACGTCATCCTCCTCTTCGTCGTCTTCAGTTTCGTCGTCGTTAATAAAGGTATTCAAAAATGAACAAATACGGACAACCACGTCATGCTTTTCATTTTTATAATTTAAACCAAGAATTTGGCATACCGCAATTAAATCAGGAAGATCAAAATTTTCACTTACGTCTTGACATTTACTCAAAAATTGTTCGGAAGTGTCGTCAAGCCGAAATCCAGGAAAAGCACGCAAAGCTTTTCTAGTTTTTCGAGGTTCACCATCAGTGGTAAAACAAATATAATGTAAAATTTTAGCAACTCTCAATTTAGCATGAGTAATATTATAGCCAATATTACCGATAGAACCCAAAGTTGCCATAATAATAAAATATTTTTTTAAAAAAATATCCAACAATACCGAAAATATATGTAACTACATATAAACTATAAACATGCAAAAAATGAAACCTTTTCAAAAATGATCATTGTCTTTTAATAACCATAATAACGCATATTTGTGCTATCAAACCTACATAAATTATCGTTTTCCTAATCTAAAACAGAAATATATCGTCGACAAAAAATAGGAGTAATAAAATTTTTATTATAATTGATTTCTATTTATTACGGAATTCACTCTTAAGACTCATAAACGTTTAAAAACCGGATACCATAAATGTTCAAATAATGTATGAAAATGTTTTTATTATAGTCACAAAATTAAATCTAGGTCAAGTAAAAATAGTTCATTCATATAATAAGAAACACGTGCGTCTTTACTGAGAGTTCATCTACTATACTATTAATTCTGTTATATAAACAAATGCAAAACTTTCAAATCACAAATGTCATATAAATATAAATAACATTATCTTCTTTGTCTTTATCTTATTTGCTTGGTAGAATGTTGAAAAATAACTCTTACCTTAGCAAATCATCTTTAATAGTTTTTTAATTTGTTACCATCTTTCGTCGGTTGAGACTTTATCCTCTTTGCTCCTGTTTCTCGTTCTTGGCACATCTACTTGAGTTGGTATTGGTAAACAAGGCGTTGTTGTGTCGTCAATCATATAATATCCTGTTCCTCTATCCTTTATGTGCTATCCGCTATCTGCTATCATTTATCGTTCATCGTTCATCGTTTATCGTTTATCGTTTATCGTTCATCGTTCATCGTTTATCGTTCATCTGCTATCTGCTATCCGCTATCGTTTATCGTTCATCCCGGACGAGCCCCCAAAATGTAGGGTTTTTCTTTGTCGTCTAGGGTTTAATAATTATAGGCCACGGGTCGATCCGAATTGAAACAAACACTTTATTGTTTAACTTGTAAATTACAGGAATGAATAATGCAACTAACGTAAACAATAACTACTTATAACTTAAAATAGGTCCGCGGCTTAATAGCAAAAATAGTATCGTCTTTCGTCGTACGTCGTATAGAGATGAGATGCCGTCATATGCATATCAACTCTTCGTCTTGAGTGCTCTACTTACACTGTGTACTCGACCCCCCGTCGAGCTACCATCATACCGCGTTTTATGTTTTTTCAGCCATGGTACTTTCGGCTTTCGGCTCGCGGTTCGTGATAAATAAAAGTTATTGGTAACGGAAATAACGGAAATGGAGTTTATTTGATGACGAATGTAATCCTACAGTATGAAATGATTTTTCAAAGTATTTCTACATTAATATTCTCTTTATTATCCATAAAAACTATTTGTCTGTTATTAATCATGTCTTATTTATGTTTAAATAAAAAAACAGAACTGAATTGACGAAAATACCAAAAAAATGAATATTTTTACCTGCATGATTTATGTTATATACCCTTACTACAGAATTCCTTTCTCTTTAATACCTTAAAATTTAACTATTATCCTCTAGATGGCGCCACTGAAAACTCCTAAACGACAAGCATGATTTCATTAAATCACGTGACGCTAGCACGTTGGTATTTGGGCGCGAAATTGGCGGCCTTTATATCGGGATAGCATGATTCTAGCGAGGTATCACGATTGCTTCGAACCGAAATTCTCTCGGACTCTGAGTGCACCGATACTAGCGCGATATTCTGTTATCCTAATAGCGGGAGCTCTCATTTGATAACTTGTTTAACTTTTGCTTACTATTTATTTGTTTTGATTGATTGCAATCATTAGAAAAAAAACACGTCTTGTTGCATGATTCGATTAGCAAGTTATCTGGTTTTAAATAAAAGAATGTCATAGATTTGACAGTAAATATAGTAAAAAGATAAAATAGATTAACTTAAACTATTCTTCTTTACCTTTAGCAACAACTGTAGATTGATTAAAAAAATTTGATGATTATTGATTATTTATCTAATGAGTTAAAATTAATTTTATTCATGTACATTATTATACTGTAGTATCTAGAACAATTTTTCCCAGACTTCCATTGACTTCTGTTATGAGTTTTTGTTGATTTCTTTTTCTATATTTTTAAAACAGAATATGATAAGAATCAATGGACGAGATATTAAATAGCTGACAATCATCATCGATCATCATATTTCCTTATCGTTTCATATTTTTATGACGTCCGAAATATTAAATTTTCTCATAATTCATAACTAAGAGGGCCCTGGTCGTAGGATAACAGGAGGGTCGGGAGGTGTGTGTTAATTTGTGGAACTGTAGTGGGTAGATAGAATTTTTAATAATATTTTGTTGGGAGGTCGGAAATGTTTTGTTTGTTCTTGATAAATATACAATATACCTGGGAAGCATGAATGAAGTAGTAGATTAAATAAAATTGTTTTTCTACTCCAGTCAGTGACACAAGTGAACACAAGTTCACAGGAGAAAAACTCGTGCATGGAATTTTATGATTTTTGGAAAGATGTAGGATATGAGAAAGACTTGAGATGTCAATTATAAAAGAATTCACTGTCTTATAATTGACAGGATTGTGATAAAACTAGGAAATCGATATCCTAGCTATTTATAGTTCGTTTGAAAATTATTGATAGCAAATTTTTAAGATACCGATGATAATCCCCAACGTCAAATCGTACTCCGAAAATATTAGAGAATGGCACAAGAGAAACGATTCATTTCCATGGCAGTCGTAGATTCAAGTTTCAAGAATGCTTAAGATTGCAAATGAAAAAATAAGATAAAAATATCGTAAAAATTTCATGGTAGAAACAGTCAGATTCCAAGGAACCATGGCAAAGGAAGATACTGAGTTACATTCTTAGAATAAGAAATAGTTAAACTTTTATCATCATAGAAGAAAGAATTGATCTTACTATGGAGAAGTGAGGAGTGTGAGAAAAGAGTGATTATACGAGATAGGAAGATATGAAGAAATACATTATTCTCTTTTGCGATTTGGTTAAAGGGCTATTGGAACTCTTTAGGGGGAAAGAAGTGGTAAATTTTTTCAAATTTATTTCAAAATTGACATTTCTAGTAAAATTTAGCTTGTTCATATGGTTTTTAGAGGTCAAATCTCTGGACTGGACTAAAAAAGCTTTATATAATCAATTTGTACATCTTTCAAGTCACTTAATAGATAAAATAAAGGATAGAGGATCTAAGTCATCTTAGATATGCAGATGATATAGTAGTATCCTTAGAAAACTAAGGAGGCCTTAGAAAACTAAGCTAAGGTATAAAAAAAGCTCGAAACAAAGCAGTTTTCAGTAGACGCGGGTTCTCTAGAAGACCGGTGGGAGTAAATGACATGGCAGTAGACTGTGTGCGTCTAGAGAAATAATAGAATTTTTTGACTTGTATATAATTGTTTTATAATAAAACTTTATTTTTCAGATATTATGGATTATGAAAAAGAGCAAAAAAGATTGTGAGCACATTTTGAAGAAGTTTCGACCGGTGATGAGTATAATGATGAAGATGAATCGGGAGAAGATCATGTAGAAGAAAACTTAAAGGGAAGCGATACGGAACAGGAAAATGAGGAATTAGATGATGGACAGATTTTGCCAGTGGTCCATATTTTTTGGGCAAAGATAATAAAACAAAATGGGCTAAGCTACTAGCTTAGCCCATTAATTGCTAAGCAATGGGACTACTAAAAGATTAATCCTAAATATAATATTAATAGATTAAAAAATATTACAGAATCTATTATATTAGAAGAACACGGTTCAACACCAAGCAATCTCTTTGGAATGAAACAAGTTACATCTATATTCAGTAGCAGAGATATGAGATCACAAAACTAATCAAAGAAGGAAAGACAAAGGGTTGCAAAGGACCTGGCTGTAGGCAGTTTTCTGGCTCAAAAACATAACAAAATTATTGCTAATCTCCACTTTTGGCGACATTCACTTTGTCACAAATTATATATGTTAGCAAAAATGTTTTGAAATTGAAAAAACAATTCCTGTAAATTTTTCTAATCAGTTTTTTGAACTTTTTTTCCAAAAAACAGCTTATATGTTCATTATGAAACTAATATTCGTTTCTAATTTACTTAAATAAAATAAATCGAGCATTTCAAAGTTAATTATTGTGTCCTTATTGAAACAGAAAAAAACCAAAAAAAAAGTATAATTTTTGTAATAACTGTCTGAAAAGTAGTTAGTACAATACGAAAATAATGTATTACAAAAGGAAAAGATATATTTACCCTATTTTGCAAGTTATAAATATTATGTTCCTATTTAAGTATGAAAGAATAAGAAAAAGCCGAGAAAAATAAATAAAAATAAAATATACATATATATATTGTATATATATATATATATATATATATATATATATATATATATATATATATATATATATATATATATATATATATATATCAACATTACAGTACTAGCAAAAATATACCTTAGACATTTCCACGAATATCCTTCTAGAATATGTTAATAAACTTTAGCTGTTTTTGCTATGAACATAATATTATTTGTTTCCTTGTGAGACATTTTTCCCTACACATAAAAAACAGTGTCACAAAACAACTTAAAATCAATGAAAAGTACTCCTTATTTTACCTGTCGACATTTAAAACCAATTCAATAATTATTTATAATAGCAATTAATAACATGTTTAATTTAGTTTTAGTTTTACAAATATTAAAACAACTGGAATCGTATATTTTCTACAAAGTTCATGAATAAAATTAATGGTACATACAACAAAATACACAGTTTATAGATACATATCCATTTTGAAGCCATTTAAATTCATACATTATTACATAGATATGTATGGAGTTTACTACACATGAGACATTTAAATGAAACTACAATAATTACACCTGAACAAAATAATTGAAACGTAAAAAGAATTTTCCAGTACCGAAACACACACTTTATTAGTTTACTATATAAACTATTAGCTTGTAATTGACTAACTCTTAAGCTAAAAATTTTAAATAATAAATACAAAATCCTACACTCTCACTATCACTCCTATAACCTTCATACCTTAACCTCCAAGAGTCGGAATGTACGGCGACAATGTTGCTGATTTGTAAAAAATGTATAAAAAGTCCTTTCTGAGTTCAAAATCATCTATTTTCGACTCAGATAGAGATTCCTGTTTTCTACAACAAGATGAATCGATCTGGCAGCTACGCTTGGAGCGTCAACCGTGAACCGCCAACTGCGAAGGATCAGGAGTCAGCTACCTCCTCGGCTCTGCTTAAACGTTTTCCTCACTCGTGGTATGCAACAAATCACGTACTTCAGCTAGGCCGTGTTGCCACGTTTCGATATTAATTATTACAAAAGTTTTTTAACAAATTTCTTATCCCTCTACTGCATGAATTATTATTATAATAATGAAATAAAAAATATTTTTATGTATTGTGATTTTTATTAAGACATATAAAAGGCATTGGTACATTTAAAATAACTGTTTAGTCCTATACATAGAAGTTTTTTTGTAAACCCATATAGAGGCCGAATTTTGAACAGTTTATCATCGCCTGGATTACCAACAGGAACGAAGTTACTATTATCACTAAAATGAAGGTGTTTCTTTATAATTTCCAATCTATTGCAGGTCGTAGATTCAAATACTTATGGTTGACCTACAATTGCATTCCAGTAAAGTCTCGATTATGGTAATTTCACCAATGGCATAAATATTACAGTTTCTATGAATTGCTCCATTTCGTTTTCGGTAATATTGGCAGGTTTGTTTATGTTATCCTGCAGAGCTTTTATGTTTGATTGTTCAACAATCATGGATATTAATTAATCATGGACAAAAACTAGAAACAATCTGCAGGAGTTTCTACCTCATTGATACATTCTGGTAGCTCTACAACTTGTATAATTTATATGCATAATCACTTTTATTAAATCATTCAAATGGCCTGATGGCAAAAAATCATTAATCATTGAAATGGCCTGATTCATATAAAAAATTTTCAGGTTTCTTTCAGAGGGTTATGTACATTCTGACATTGACTGACTGTCTGACTGTCTCAACATTGGTAAAGGCAACTCTTCCGAAAGTTGAGTGCAAAGTCAAGGTACAAAACAGAGTCTCAAGGTCTTTTCAAACACATACTGGATTACGCCAGGAAGACAGTCTATCGTGCCTACTGTTTAATATAGCGCTACAAAGAGCCATAGAGAAATCGGGCATAACAACCAAAGGTAAGATCATCAATAGAAGTGTACAGATATTGGCCTACGCAGATGAGATTGACATAGTAACAGGGACAAAAAGATATCTGATACAGGCTTTTAAAACATTAGAAAAAGCCGCGAAGACAATGGGACTACACGTCAACGTATGCAAAACAAAATACATGAAGGTCATGAACAGCACACAAATAACGGCACCACAAGATCCGGTGACAGAAGCACACACATTCGAAGTGGTCTCGGAGTTTATATATCTTGGAACACAACTAAATAACAGCAACATAGTAAGCGTAGAAATTAAGAGAAGAATATACCTGGCGAACAGAGCTTACTTTGGACTAAAGCAGCTCTTAACATCACACATAATTAGCAGAAAAACCAAGATACTAATATATGAAACTCTTATTAAACCTGTCCTGACATACGCGTTAGAGTCATGGACTATGGTAAAAAGCGACGAAGAACTGTTAGGCCGCTTTGAAAGAGGAATACTTAGGCACATATATGGAGGAGTACAAGAAAGCGGGATAGGGCGCAGGCGCTACAATTTTGAGTTGTATCAATGCTATGAAAAATGCAACAACGTCCGGTCTATTAAAATTAATAGACCAAGGTGGCTAGGACACCTTCAAAGAATGGACACTGGAGACCCCCAAAGACAAATATTATATCAAGAGCCAGTAGGAACCAGGAAGAGAGGCAGGTCAAGATCTAGATTTAAAACTCAAGTCGAAGATGACTTGAGGAATCTAGGGGTCAGAAGTTGGAAAGCCAGGGCGAAAGATAGGGGGAATGGAGACTAATTCTTGAACAGGCCAAGACCCATACAGGGTTGTAGAGCCAAAGATGATGATGATCTGCATTCTGAGGAAAAGAAGAAAAAGAGCAAAAAGTGGATCTCGCTATGAAGAAGAGAGTGAGCGATGATGTATTATTTTTCTTAAATATTTAAATAAAATTTTGTTATTTATCTAAAACTGTGTCCTTTATTATACAAACGCAGTTAATAACATTCTACAACAAAATCTCAATCTACTCTCTGCTCTAGTCTTATTTTAGGAGAAGAGGTTGACATATCTTGGTTGCCCTGGAGAGTTTTCTGCCTGCAACAGTGCCTTTAATGATCCTACTGCTTTGCTATCTTTTAACAAGTGTTTATCTATTTCTCTCTCTTCACCTTCTCTATTTGTAACTGTTTCCTTCGCAAATTTATATTATTTTTCATTCGTACTTAGAGTGATCCGTTTATTTTCTTCTGCATTTGTTGCTTTCATTTATATATACTTAGTTTTTTCTTGATTTATATTTTCAGGACATATTTTCCAGTTTGTTCTTCAAATTTTGTGAACATTTTTCGAAATTCTGGTGTAGAACGTGTTAGAAGAACCAAGTCATCTACGAAACCTATTGGCTTCTCTAATTTTTTTTTCTAATACCTGGTTGAATGAATCTGTTAATAGGGGGTGTCCCTGTTTTAATCTTCTATTGACGTTAACCTTCTATCGTCGACTGTATTAGTTAGCGTTATTTTAATTAATCGTATCAGTTTCTCTGGTATTTCTAAATTTCGTTAAGAATTTGAAGACGGAAACAAATACATTTGCATGGATTGCAAATTGGCAAATCTAAGAAGTGTCAGTAATGTACTGTAGTGCAAAGTAAGCGTATGATAGTAAAAAGTTTTCATTGAAAACCCGTAGATATAGAACTCTATTATTATTGTTAAATATATTTCGTTATTTCGAGGTGAGTATATTAAACCAGTCCTCATCAAACCAGTGTTCTGTATTTTTTCTGCTTTCCCAATGCTATTGTCTGGGCTTGTATCATCGCTGTTTGTATTAGAACTATTCCTCCTTTAAGTTCAACGTCGTGATTCTTCAAAACCTTTTGTTTATTTCTTCCTCTATTCTTTTTGCTACCTCTTTATCTTGTAGCTGCTCTACTTGTTATTTTTGTCTGTTGTTTTATTCTGCTTGTTCATTGGCGGTTAATACCTTTATGGAAGGTTGTCAGTCCATCTTTTTCGCGGTCGTCCGATACTTCTTCTGCCGATTGGTGACTTATCTCTTTCTATTTTGACGACACGGGTCTCCTCCATTCTGCTTATGTTATTCCATTCTCTTTTCTATTTTGTGTCCATTCCTTTGTACACTGTACCTTACATTTTCTTCTAATGTCTTCGCTTCTCTTTCGATCTCTCAGCGTATTTACTGTAATTCATGTCAGTGCTCTCATCTCTACCGTTTCTAGTCGCCTTTGCGTTGTGGCTGTGTCGAGTTTTGTTCATGAGGCATATGTCATTATTGGTCTTACACTAGCTTTAAAAATTCTTGACTTCGTCTCAGTGTTAATCTATCTGTTTCGCCATATAGTGTTATTAAGGCATCCTGCCAGTCTATTTGCTTTTGTATTTGATCTTTCACTTCTTTTTCAAGGTCTTCATAGCTAGATAGTGTAATTCTCAGGTATTTTATTTCCATTACTTGTTCAATACTAATGCCATCAATTTCTATTTTACATCTGGTTGGTTCTTTGCTGACTACTATTGTTTTAGATTTCTGAGATGAGATTGTCATATTAAATTCTTTTGCTCTTATGTTAAATATGTGGACCAGTCTTTGCAGAATATCTTCATCTTATGCTATCAATATTGCATCGTCTGCGTGACAGAGTATTTTTATTTCTTGATTTTTATCTATGATTTTATCCATGATTACATTGAAGTGCATGGGGCTCAATTAATCATCGTGTCTTATTCCGCTGCCTATTTCTATAGTTTCTGTAAGTTTTTCATCTATTCTGACTTCTATTTTGTTGTTTTGGTAGATGTTTTCGTTAGTTTTTATAATATTTAGGGCAACTTCTCTATTATACAGAAGATGGATTACATCTTAGAGTCTTACTTTGTCAGACGCTTTCTTTAGGTCAATCAAACACAGAAATGCTGGTCTATTATACTATAGTGATTTCTCAGTAATTTGCTATACAACGAATATTGCATCTGTACCAGTGGCGGCTTTTGGGGGTAGGCAGGATAGGCCGGGCCTACCCAATGGTTTTAAGAGCTTTAAAATTGAAATCCGTTAAAACAATTATGTTATTATATTACCACAGAAAGCACCGAATCGTATTCAGGCATTTTAAATATCATTAATAGGCCCGATCGGAACTGGCCGACCCAGCTCAGATAAGATCCCCGTACAAAAAGCGTTTGAAGTTAAGCAGCTTGCCGGACAACGATTTATATTTTCGTGTTTATGCTTGCTGTTTAGGCACCAGACGATCGGGCCTACGCCGATCATCCTTGTCACTTGTAACGTAATTATCGAATTGTAATTTAAATTTTCTTTTAAATTATGATAAAAAATATGTAACATAATCTATAATTGTAACATATTTTTAAACAAACAACACAATTGCAAACAAGTGCACGGTTGCCCAAATAAATTAAAAAAAAAATCGTAAAATTCGAAAAAAAAAGATTCCTTACAAAAAAAAATATGTATTACACACACTGGCGGCTACAGAATTTTTTTTGGGGAGGTCATGGATCTTGAGGGTGATTACTTTTCTCTGATGCAAGGTCACTTTTAGACTTACCACCAATAGGATAAATGGGTTTTCAAATAATTTGGGGGGGGGGGGGGGGTCATGACCCCGTGACCCCTCCCTCTGGATCCGCCACTGATTGCACATAGCTATTTGTAATTTGCTGGCTTGCCCTACCCAAAATTTTAACACATCAGCCGCCACTGATCTGTACACGATCTTCCACTACAAAAACCTTGTTGTTCATCTGCTAAACTTATCCTCTGATTTATTAGTATTTTAATTTTAGTTGTATGTTTTAGCGTAGTATTTAACTGTAGTAGTACCTCTGTAGTTTTCTGGCTGTTTTTTTATCTTTTTTTTTGAATAGTAGAATTATTTCGCTCGTTCTTCATTCTGCCGGTATTTTATTGTGTTTTATAATAATATTAATTAATGTTGTTAATTGTTCTGTCATTGCTGCTCCACAATATTTTAGTAATTCGTTTGGTCTTTACCTGCTGCTTTTCTGTTCTTCTGGTTTTCAAGTATTTTCCCAAATTCTTGTACAATTATATTGTAGTATTGTGTATTGTAGTTCTTCATTTGTGGTAATTTCTAATGTTTCCGGTTTAGCGTCGTTTGTTCTTCGTCTGCATATAGCTTTTTTAGGTAGTCAATCCATGTAGCCTTTTCTATGTGTTTTGGTTCTATTAGTTCCTTTACCTCCGTTCTTTGACCTCTTATTAAGCGCCATATATAATTGTAACGTAAAACCGTAAAAATCATGTTCCATTTCTTTCGAAAAGCGTTCTCTTGTGTTTTGGTTGACATGTATTTCAGGTAAGCTTTTTTTTCTGTTCTTTACATTTTTCCTTCACTTCTGTACAAAACCATGGAGTTCTTCGCTTTGGCAACGATTTATTTTTATTTATATTTCTATCACCAAGAACTTCCTTGGCCGACACTAAGATAATAGACTTAATTTTTGCCCAGCTTTCTTCGACTCCATTATTTTCTGTGATACATGTGTTTCTGCTTTTTTTTCTCCATTTATTTCTGGTTTACTAAACAATTGTTGCTTTAAATATTGATATAAGCCTCGTTCGTCACGATCTGTTACACTTTTTGCATTTCCTACTTTTATTACTACAAATTATTAATATTACTGAAAGAATTTTCACATCGGCAACATTGCTAAACCATCGTTTATGTGCCGCCTGCCAGCGCTAGATCGCTTGCGACCTCCTGGCTTTTCTGCTGCCCTGGTGTATGGAAACGCCATGAAAGTCCGTTGTGCTTCCTTCCCTGCATGCTTGATGTTTTGACACTACTTTTACTACACCATTTAAATCCCACGCTGAGTTGCGGTTTAATTTTTAATTGGTGATCATTTAATCTGCCGGACAACAGCTGGACAGGCTTGTGCTATGCTGACCATATTCTACGTTTTTTATTGGATGGTCAGTCGAGCATATATCCCCGGCCCCGGGTCCGGTTTGAGAACAAGTTAGCCGTGGATAGCGTGTATAACTGGTTTAGGGATTTGGAGGTATTTTATATTTTTTGAAGGGAGAAAGAAGTTGTTCGGTCTTTTTTTATATAGTGGACAAGAATAAGAGTAAGAAAGACGGATGTATAATAAAGTTGGGGTGTTTTTGACAGGTAGTAAAAAGTCGTTTAAAATGATGAATTATTATTTATGAAGGAGAGTAAAAAAGGAATAATTGATGTTTCATTAATAGTGGTTTTAGAAAAGGTTAAGTTTGATACATATTGTTCAAAATTATACAGGGTGTTATAAATGATAATTAATGACAAAAATGAAAAAAAAATGCAGAGTTAAAGCATGCAAAGCAGTAGAGTAGATATATGAGTATATACAGAGTATATACGAGTCTATCAGACCAGATGTGTTTTAGAAAAAACTGGACCTGTTAATTTTTTTATTAGCCAATAAAAATATCACTAAAAATTATAGGCGTGGTTACAGCGGGTGCTACGGGTGCCATGTAACCCACACTAACTTTCGACGTGCGCAAAAACTGGGATCGTTCACTTCTATAAGCCACCAATCTGAGAAACATTTTGAGTAATATTCTCTCCAGTCGCCAGTAAAGAAGTCACCCCTCCTGTCGATTCCTCTCCATCTTCTTACCCTTAGAATCTGTAGGTCTTCTTCCACATCATCAATCCATCTCCTTCGTGGTCGTCCTCTACTTCTGGTGCCCTCTGGTTTTGAAAATGTTACTCTCTTCGTGTATTCATGATCTGGCATCCTAGCAATGTGTCCAGCCCATCTAAGTCTCTGCACTTTAACGAATTTCACAATATCTGGATCGGTGTATAACTGATATAGTTCTAAAGTTATATCTTCGACGCCATAGCCCATTTTCATTTACGGCCCCAAAAATCTTTCTAAGAATTTTTCTCTCAAAAATACCAAGAAGTCTTTCATCCTTTTGAGATAAGGTTAACGTTTCAGCCCCATATATCAAAATCTGTCTTATATAGGTCTAGTATTTAATGAGCTTTACTGCACGTTTTATATTTTTATTTTTTAAATGTTTCTGGAGACCGTGAATAGTTCTGTTTGCTATTGCTATGTGTGTTTTTATTTCGTCGCTTGTCGTGTTTGTTGCGTTTAGGTACTAACGATCCAAGATATATGTGAATTCTTTAACTTGCTCGGAGGTATGGTTGTTAATTTGAATTCTCTGTTGGATATTTCGGGGGTTTTTAGAAACCAACATATATTTGGTTTTTTCCTCGTTTACAAGTCCTAATTTACCTGCCACGTCCGCAAGCCTTGTAAATCACTGCACCATGTCTCTCATACTTCTGCCCACTATAACTATATCGTCAGCGAATGCGAGAATTTTCGTCGATCTATTAAAAATAGTTCCATTCATTCTAATATTTAAATGTCTGATTCCCTTTTCCAAGCAATATTAAAGAGGAGACACGCCAGCACGTCTCCCTGTCTTAGACCATTATTAATGTCAAAGAACGTAGAGTTTTCTCCTTTAATTCTAACGCATGAACTTACGTTTTGCATTGTTAGTTGGGTCAACTTAACTAACTTAGGCGGGATCCCAACGCCTATCATTGCATTATATAATGCAGTTCTTTTCACACTGTCATAGGCTGCTTTGAAGTCGACGAAGAGATGCTGTGTATCTACGTTATATTCTAGTTAATTTTCTAGAATCTGCCTATGTGCTTGAATTTGACGTGTAGTTGACTTTCCAGCAGTAAATTTGCATTGATATTGACCATCAATATTCTTTTGTAAAATGTTTAAGTCTTTCAAACAATACATTGCCAGATTTTATTTGCAGATGCTAACAGAGTAATGCCTCTATAGTTCTTACACTCCAGTTGATCACCCTTTTTATGCAACGGACATTTATTCGCTGAAATGTTGTGCCCATCTGTTAAGAACTGAGTTTTTATCATGTAGAATTTCACCGTTAGTGTCTTTACAAATTTTTATTCGTGGTTTAAATTCTCGACGGCTATTATTTAAGGATTAGTAAGTAAGTAGTATTTCCTCGTTTCCATTTTTATCGAATAAACTTTGTATCTCATTGAGTGTGTTCTGTTCGTATTCCCCCTTCTTACGTCGATGGATACGTTTTTCCTCTCTTCTAAGGCGTCTATACTCTTTTTTTTTCTCCGTGTACAACCTGCGTAGATGGTTTTTTGATATGCTGCGTTTTTTCTATTTGTGGCCATTTCGCACTCATGATCAAACCAATGATTTCTTTTTTCTGGCTTCGTTTCGCTCAATTTTTCAACCGATTTCTGTAACAATATCTGGTATATTTACCCATAGTTGGTTAATGTCTTCTTCTTCTTCTAAGTTTTCTGTCCTTATTTAATCTTTTTTTTTTTGCTGTCTGTATACATTTGCAATGTCGGGATCTTTTAGTTTATTAATGTCGATTTTTTCTCTCCTTTTTCCGATCTCCTTTTTTAAATTAGATATTCTCTCTTTAAATCGTGCTTTAACTAAATAGTGATCACTATCTATGTTTGCTCCTCTAAAAGACCTAACATTTAATAAGTTAGAGCAGTGTCTTGCGTCGATGATTATATGATCTATTTGGTTAATCGTTTCATTATTAGAAGATTTCCAAGTTCCCTTATGGATATCTTTATGGGGAAATCGTGTCCTAGCTATTACCATGTTCTTAGACATCGCAAAGTTTATGATTCTGAGACCGTTATCATTAGAGTCTACGTGTAGGCCCTCTTTTCCGATGGTGAGCGAAAATATATTCTCTCTTCCGAATTTGGCAATAAAGTCTCCTGCTATTATTTTGATGTCATTTTTTGGACACTTATCGTACTCTTGGTCTAGTGCCTCATAGAACATGTCTTTTACATCATCCTCTTTTTTTTTCATTGGAGCATGGATGCTAATAATGCTAATATTAGCGAACTTCACTATAAATCTTATTCGACATATCCTATGATCAATATCTTTGAAATCAATTACGGTATGTTTGACCTTGCTGCTTACAATAAATCCAGTACCAAATTCGTGTAGGGTGGGATCTCTACTGTAGTAAATATTGCAGTTATTTTTTCCAGGATTCCTGAGCTAGTCCACCTCATTTCCTGTAAAGCAATGATATCTGCTTTGGCTTTATTCATTTCTTGTATGAACAGAGCCGTGGCTTCAGGCTGAAGCCTTTTTGTTGAAATATACCTTCCTATGAAATATATGTAAAATATATGTGAAATATATGTAAAGATAGTGAATAGATAATAAATGTTTAATGTCAATCTGACAACATCAACATCAATGTATTTAAAAGTCACTGTGCAAAAGAACTACAAGAGTCCAGACCTGAATATCTCCTATCCTACTGCCAAACGTATAAAAACCATGAAAAATAAAAGAGCCTATGGACCAGAAGAAGGAATCACCGCTGAACTTTTGAAATATGCTTATTAATAAGCTGACAGAACTTTTTAGTAGATACCTAAACGGAGATAATATACCTGAAAGCTGGATAGAAAGATGGATTACACCGATCCATAAAAAAGTGTTTATGGCAGACTGCAAAACTTACCAGCACTCTCAGTAGATTATACGGAAAAATTATAAACACCCTAGTAGAAAACGAATCTTCCTACTATACAGCGTTCCACGTTAAGAAAATAACATTAGTCTTATGGAGATCAGTGTTGCCAAAACTCTCAGGCATGCGGTTTACTAGATTGTCGATATATTTTTCGAATTTCCATTTTCAATTAACATTTAACTGTAAAGTCAGAATAACAACTGAAGAACCACAAAACCTTATTATCATTATGTAGTCTCAGAGAACGACAGAAAATCGCTGACATACGTACACCCTATTATTTTTTAAGTTGCAATTAGTAATTAGATATATGCATTCCAAGCGGTCCGTTTATTTGCTTTTAAATCTTTAATAGCCGGCAAAGTGCATGAGTTAACTAAACAATATTTTCTACTGATTTCTATGATTCATGGTATATGATATTCTTACCGAAAAACAAATAAACTATCGTTACTATAATTAAAATGAGATAAAATAAAATTATCTTTTGTAAATACTATTTATTTAATTAAAATCATTTTCCCTACTTTTCATCTCTTGTTTCGAATGGGCACTTTTGGTCAATTACGTTAAAAAACATTAATTTAATTCATGTCTGTGAAAACGAAAATACAAATTATACAACCCTGAATCGCGCTGGTGTTCATCGTGGCATCGCTGCGCTTCTATCGTCCATAAGAAATACATGGTCCTATCTCCGCAATGTTATTTTCTTAACGTGAAACGCTCTATAGCAGCGAGCAGGATCTCGAGCTGGACGATTTTGCATCGACTACATTGTACACTTCAACCCAACTAAATGAAAAAAGAATGACTAGGGATAGACCAACTCATCTATTACTTGTGCACTTGAAGAAAGCTTATGAAACAATACCTCTATGTAGATGTTGGCAAGTACTGGAAAGCTCATCTAATAATATTACATTTGTGAAAGCAATACAACGATTCTACATCGATCTTCGATCAAAAATAGAGATTAATAACTACACTCAGGTGAAAAAAATTCGATCCACGCCTATTGTATAGAGAAGAAGACGAATTTTTGGAGATGCCGCTTATATATTGGACATAGATTTAAGGAGGTGCATTAAATGACGATAAGAAGCACAATTTATGCCAAAAAAAAGTTATTTATTTATAAAATCATATGGCTATGCAAAATGGGACATTAGATCGAGAAATTGCCCACAAAATACAGGCTGGTTAGTTGGGCCATCGAAAAATCGAGAAAGGGTTAAATGGAAAGATATGAGGGTCCTAGTATCAAAGTCGGCAATCTCCACTTTTTACCAAAATTAAGTTAGTTACACCAAATTGTTCGTATTTTAAAACACTATACATAAATAAAGAGAATAAGAATCAAAAACGGCATTATCCGCCTATAAAATAGCATATAAATTTAGCCTAAGAATCAAACACGGCAATCTCCATGAACGGTTTAGAATCAAAGTCGGCAATGTCCTGTTTGACCAATGAGAATCCTCGTAGTGACCATGTAATATACCACTAGGAGTCGTCTGGAGTCGCTGTCGTTATAATTTCTCGTAGTTTCTTTTTAACCAAGGTGCCAAGCTGTTTGTTTTTTATTTTGTTACTTTTTTAAAATGGAAACTATTACAACTCCTGTTGAAAACAACAAAGCTCGCAAACGAATTCGCAATCCGTCCACATGGCAGCAAAATGTGCGGAAAAAAATGAGGTACGTTCTTTAAAATTTAGTTGTAGTTTTTACTCGAAAGGTTAGGTTTAAGAGCACATGTCATCCGTATTCAGATTTTATTCATATAATATTTTGATTTATTTTATTATTAAAACTATTTTACATATTATAAAAAACTAATAAAAAAAAACAAACGATTTGTTCAAGCTACTGTTAATTTTATAAGGTCAGTATTATAATTAGTTTTTTGAAATATGTTATCTTTTCAGGTACTCTTCATCACAGTTACCACAATTCCCTACTTGCGGCCACAAAACGAAGGCCTATCAATGTTCTTCTCTAACAATGAGAGATATCAAGTGTTTTCATGATGCGTTTTACGCAGTTAAGGACAAGCTTAGTCAAGATTCCTTTATTCTAAAATTTTGTACAGTTCAACTACCTAAACGTCACCGTCCAAAAAACTCTAGACATGAAGCAAAAACAACGTCTTTGAAATGCTTTGTACGAAATAGTGTAATAAAGCAAAATATTCCAGTGTGCCAGAAAGCTTTTTTAAACATACTAAATATTACGAAACATCGCCTCACCTACATTATGAAATCATTTTTAAAAACAGGAGAAGCACCAAAGGAAAAAAGAGGCGGTGACAGAAAAACTTCAAATTTTAAAGGAAAACAAGAATCAGTTCAAAAATTTATTAATACTTTTAAAAGTATTGAATCGCATTATTGTCGTTCTTCCACACGTATGCGCTACCTTTCTTCTGATTTGTCAATACAAAAGATGTTCCAAATGTATATTAATCAGTGTTCTCCAGAGGAGAGAGTAAAACCATCATACTTTAGAATGATTTTTAATACTAAGTACAACCTTAGCTTTACTACTCCCCGTACGGATATGTGTTCCCTATGCATTGAGTTTGCAGAAAAAATTAAAAGATCTATGGATGAAGAAGAGAAGAAAAAATTGATTGTTGAAAGAAAAATTCATAAGCTACGGGCTAATGCATTTTTTGAGTTGCTTAAAGAGTCACTAGATGATTTGATAACACTATCTTTTGATTGTCAAAAAAACCTTGTACTTCCTAAGGTCCCCGACCAAAGTGCCTACTACTCTAGGCAACTGTATTTATATAATTTTACCATAGTCCAGGGAACGTCTCAATCAAAGCTTACTGAAAAAAATGTATTTTCGTATTATTGGACAGAGGACGAATTTGGAAAAGGTTCCAACGAAATTTCTTCCGCCGTTTTTGACAGGCTTAACAAAATTGACTTTCACTCTGAAGTAACCACCATTAGACTAATGGCAGATGGCTGCAGTGGCCAAAATAAGAACACTACGCTAATTGGAATGTGTTACAAATGGCTTTCATCAAGAGCACCAACACATGTACAAAACATCGAGGTAATTTTTCCGGTGGTAGGCCATTCTTTCTTGCCAGCTGATAGGGTCTTTGGTAATATTGAGAAAGATATTAAAAAACTGGAAGTTATATCGCACCTAAAAACGTATTTGGAATTGTTTTTAAAAATAGCTACACTTACTCACTTAGGGCAAAATTGCAAAGTGTTTAATTGGAAAAAAACAATCTCAAGTGTTTTTAGACCCACTGGTACATGGCATTTTTTCTTTTAAAAATACAAAGCGCTTTTTCCTAAGAAAATGCAAAACTGGAAATATTACCATTAGAGGAGAAATTAATTACAGAACTGATTTGCAAACATTTAAAAGTGTTTTAAAGAAAGGTTGTACGATCTATATGATTGACCCCGTTATTATAGAAAGTGGTCTGCAAAAAGTAAATTCACTTAAGCTTAAAGATGTTGATAAACTTCTCACCAAGCACTTTGGAAATACTTGGAGAACCATGGAAGAACTCAAATTTTTTGAAGATATTATCTTTAATAATAATCAACTAGAGCAGCTAGCAGTTCAGGAAGGAAGTGCTGATACAGTTCCAGATACTGAAAAAATGGAGGAAGCAACTTGTGAGTTCTTTGAAGAACTTCCTTCTATTTTAGTATAATATTTATATAATATTTTGTTTCTTAAATTACATTATTCTGAAAACAAAGCTGTTTTATTTTTATGAGCTATCATAAATAAAATTACCTGTAAAACTCTCCAAGGTAACATAAATACTTATTATGTTACTTTTATTATGTTCTTGCCGAATTTTAGTATCAAAACCGGCAATATACACCTCTTAGTATCAAAACCGGCATTCTCCATCTTTTTTTTCAATTTAAAAAAAAACTGTTAATAATTTAGGTAAAACTTCTTCACCATTTGCTGTCATTTGCCATTGTCTTATATATTAGACTATATTTGTTTCGATATCACCTAAAATACAGCCGTATAATTGTTTTGCGTTTTACTCAAAAGTCAAAATAATGGAGATTGCCGACTTTGTTACTAGGACCCTCATATACGAGCGTGTGGTGAGACCTACGTTGGTGAACGGCAGTGAAGTGTGACCTACAGTGTGAGGAGTAGGAATCAACTTGGTTCTTCTCAGTACTCTCCTATATAACGGCCTCTTGTCTAGGGACTATTGTCAGGTTGATATACCCTAAAATGATCAATTGAATCAAGAGAATGATCAATTGAATTAAGGTCAAATTATACAACTGATATCTACAAAATAATTTATTTCTTAATATAACAATCTCTATATACAAAACACCATTCCCAAAAAGGAATTACATAATAGCCTACTGATAAGTTTTTAACAAAACAAAAATTATGTCGTTGAATAATTTCTCTCTAACGTCATACATTTTTATATCAACAAAAACATTCTTATCTCAGTAAAAAAATATATAATAAATAAACTTAATAACTAAATCAGTGTATATTTATTTTTATTCACGTTTACATATGTATATACCCTAACAACTATATTTTTGAACAAACAAAAATGCAATTAAAACGACTTACAGAATTTCAGATTTGAATCAAAGGATTGTATCAATATCGTCATACTCTTTCTTGATACACACCTCACGTATGGAGGACTTTGATATTATATTATGATTTCACAGGATCGCCATGCAGTATCTTGATTTTAATACACTTTTGATATTTCCAAATAATACACAATATGACTGCAAAAACTATTGATGGAGCGTTTTAAGCAGATTTTTTCGAAAAATTTGAGATTGATGAAAAACATGAGTCGGTGAACCTTAACCGGTGAACAAGAAGAAAATAAAATTGGTAATAACTAAAAAAACAACACCGAATTCGTTATAGGACACATTTAGGTTTTCTTTCTAAAGGTATATGTTAACTAAAAACCTTGCTATATACCGGAATTATTTAAATTTCCGAAAAAACGTACTGCCCTGGAGTAAGGGTTCAATTTATAATCGTTTATGGTTTTTTTTTAGATATTAATAAAATCGGATATATGTTTATTCCTATCAAATATCAGTGATTCCAAGTCTTTTTACAACCAAAAGATAATATTAGAGATTACGTCATATATCTCTTCAAATATTTCTTGGCACGTTTCTACAATACACCATAAAATCTAGAAAAAATCATATCAAACCACAAAATCGTTGGAATATTTACAATATCAAGCAATACAGTCACATAAATACCACCTAGGTAAGAACCAATACTTAAAAGTATACTCAGAAGCAGGGTTATTTGTCCTAGCGTAATACTCCAGCGTGTACAAGCTAGCCATCAACCCGGAACCGAACATCATACCGTACCAGAACAGTATGTTAACGCACTTGATCTTAGGCACTCGGAACATGCTTATGACAGCAGCAATTAAGTAGCAGTAGAGGATGACGGGGGTGTAGAATTTGAACTGGTATGCCAATACCCATTCGTGGATTATTGCCGATAGGACAAACACCGCGAGTTTGCCTAATACTTTGTTGCCTTTAGTTAATATATGAATATCTCTGTAGACGTAGGTGTAAAGCCAGTCGTGAACCACGCAGTTCCAAGTTCTGAAAATAATAATAATGTGAAATAAATTGAGTGTTCTTACTGAATATGTTGATGTATATTATTATATTTATGATATTGATCTATATATATATCTTTATATATAAAAATCTAGTGTCATATTTATCTCATAAAATCTATTTTTTATCTCATAAAATTACGTTTAAATTAGGGGAAGGTGTGGACAGAGGCACAAGTGAACAGTTGATTTTTTTTCCGTCTAGATTTCTTTTCAAGTGGTTCTAACTCACTCTCCTAGGTGTCACGGGTTATTTATTTATTTATTTATCGTATGGCAATTACAACACATTTAGAACAAATACACAAACACTAGTAATATAGGTATTTGACAAACTTTAAATAGTTACAAACAAACATCAAGTGTATTTATATAATCAATTGACTCTGAAGTTGCAAACAGGAAGTCTTCAGGGATACCATTGTAGGATCTTGAGGGACACTCTTGAATAATGTGGTCGATGGTTTGGTTCTCCCCACAGTCACATTGAGGATACGGGTTCTTTCCCCATTTATGTAGCATGTATGCACATCTGCCATGTCTGGTTAGGATCCTATTTAGAGTGGACCATGTTTTGCGTGGAAGATCAACACCTGATGGCTTGTGGGTAATCAGGGCATGTTATTTTGCCATTCGTTCCATTCTTGGGACCATGCATTCGTGATGTTAAACTCCTCATGTATCATTCTTGCCGTTTTCATTAGTGGTTTTCTAGAACGGAGACGGGTATTTCGTGCATCCTCGGTATCTTGGTGGATCGGCAGGTTTATATTGTTCATGAACTTTTTGTATTCACGTGTAAGTGCGCCGACTCGTCGTAAGTGTGGAGGTGGGATGTGACTTAATACTGGAAGCCATTGGGTGGGAGTTGATTTAATTGTACCAGCTATCATCCTCATAGTGCTGTGCAGCTGATTGTCGACCTTTTTTACGTGTGGACTGTGTAGCCAGACTGGAGCACAATATTCAGCGGTCGAGAAAACAAGGGTTAAGGCAGTAGAGCGAAGAGTGGAAACCGATGTTCCCCAGGTGGTACCGCAGAGCTTCTGTATAATGTTATTTCTTGTACTCAACATTTGGGCAGTTTTTGTTAAATGCTCTTTAAATGATAGCGTTGTGTCTAGTGTTACGCCCAGGTACTTCGGTGTTTTGTTGTGGGTAAGTGTGGTATTTTCAAACCGTATGTTGAGTTTCTTTCCAGCAAGTTTATTGTTCAGGTGAAAGCAACTAACTTCTGTTTTGGATGCATTTGGTTGAAGTCGCCACTTGCGAAAATATTTGCCCAATATATATATATATATATATATATATATATATATATATATATATATATATATATATATATATATATGAGTCTGCCGTGAGAACTTCTTCAGACGTTTCTAGTATTCTGCATCGTGTAGTGAGGGCCCAGTCATCGGCGTATCCGAACTTTCTTGACTGTGCTTCCGGCATATCTGCTAGATATAAGCTAAATAGTAGTGGAGAGAGCACTGACCCCTGTGGTAGGCCATTCTTAAGTTTCTTTGGTGGGCTGATATCTGTGCCCATAACTACTTGAAACATTCGGTCGTTGAGCATGCTATCTATTAGGCGTGCTATTGGTTTACAGGGGATTGCACGGAGAATTTTGTATATAAGGCCCTCTCCCCATACTGTATCGTAAGCTGCCGAGAGATCAATAAATGCCGCTGAAATTTTAAGTCTTCTTTGGAAACCCGCTTTGATGTAGGTGGTGAGTGACATTACTTGGTCTGCACAGCTTCGTTCTGGTCGAAAACCCGCTTGTTCGACTGGGATCACCTGGAGCAGTTCTGTACTGATTCTATTATATATAAGCCTCTCTAATAGTTTGTAGAAGGCAGAGAGAAGCGCAATTGGTCTGTAGTTTTTTAGGTTGTCGACGGGTTTGCCTGGCTTTAGTATGGCTATTATCTTTAGTTCGTGTGGAATATTTCCAGTTTTCATGATGTCTGTGAAAAATCGAGCCAGCCAAACTTTTGTATACTTGCCACAATTTATTAGGAATTCAGGATGAATATTATCAAATCCTGGTGCTTTTGCTGGCTTAACGTCTTTAATAGCCTTTGATATGTCTTCGCTGGTGAAGGGGAGGGAATGCTCCGTTTCTGTGGCTACATGTTTTAAAGTTTTAAGTTCTCTCTTTACGTAGATGGTGTGTGCTTTATCCTTTGGTGTCCTGGATGTTTTTACTACATGTGATGCTACGGCATCTGGCTTTACGGCTGCCTCTCGGCGTTTCGTACGGACACCACTCCCTAATTTTTTTAGTAATGACCATGCCTGTCTGCTTGATTTCTGGAAGTTTAGACTTTCCACTGTTTCGGTTCACTTTTGGCTTCTAGCGGCATCTAGGCTGTACAGTAGTTCATCCGCTATTTCTTGGTCGCCAGTTTCAAGAAAGCTCTGATATAATTCCTCGCTATTTTCCGACAAACCAGGGATATATTCTTTGCAATAGCCTCTTGGTATGTGTTTTTTGGCTACACTTAGGACGGCACCAACAAATCTGTGGTAGTTTTTGATATTAGGTGTAATCCACCCTAGGCATTTATCCAGATCCGCAGAAAAGTCAATCCAGTTGACCTTTTTAAAATTCCATCTTGGTGTCACTGGAAATATAGTTCTATGCCAAGAAATAAGTTCAATGTCAGTTGCCATTTGTTTGTGTCACGGGGTTGTGTTACTTTTGCCGCGTAAAAGTAAATAAACAGTTGTTTAGAGATTGTAATATTATTTAGTGACATTCAGTGTTTCCTTGTAAACGGCATCGTATTTTGAATATTATCACATTTGATATCAGGTAAGTTTCTACAGTTGTATTCTAGTCATAACGTAAAAACAGATATCCGGTACTTTTGAAAAACTAGGCATACGGGGCATATGTGAACACCATACAGAGGAACAAGTGGACAGTGTCCACTTGTACCCCATAGGTTTTTTTCAAAACAAAACAACCTAAAATATCTTTTTTTACCTTACAGTTTGAAATAATGAAGATAACCTACATCAGAAAAACTAATAGAAGTAATATTCCTGAAAACATAGTAGTTCATGCCATTTGCGATATAAAAAATGGTAACGGATCAATTAGAAACGTAGCAGAGAGATAGTATGGATTGGAGAAGTCCATGTTACATAAAAGATTAAAAAAATATATTCTTCAATTTTCGAAGTTACAGTATGGATTAACCTACTTTCAAATTCGAACATTAGCATATGAGTATGCTCTGAAGCTTGAAAAATATGTGCCAAAATCATGGTCGGAAAATCATTTTGTGAAATAGAGTGGATGAAAGGTTTTATAAAGCGTCACAATAATTTATCTTTGCCAAAACCGGAGTCTACGAGTCTAGCCAGAAACATCAGTTTTAATAAAGTTAATGTAGACATGTTTTTTGATAACCTAAAGACTGTTTACAAAACGTACAGATTTACTAGTGATAGAATCGTAAACGTAGATGAAAGCGGAGTGAACACTGTTCTGCAAATGTCAAAAGTGGTCGCAAATACGGGCTGTAAGCAAGTGGAACAAGCAGTTGGAGCAGTGAGAGGTGAGCAAGTGACGTTTGTTGGAATGATTATTGCCAATGGAAATGCTATTCTATCTGTTTATATCTTCCCACGACCACGAGTGCGATTTAAAGAGTCATTCCTGACTGGAGCTCCAGAAGGCAGCATAGGTATTGCTTCTCCAAGTGGTTGGATGACCAATGAGAGATTCCTCGAAGTTGTAAAGCATATTAAAAAAAACATGCATGCTTCTAAGGAAAACCCTGCGTTAATACTTTTGGATAACCATAATACACATGCAACGTTAGATGTTATATTGTATTGCAGGGAAAATTGTTTAGTGCTCTCAACGTTTTCTCCACACACAACACATCGTTTGCAGCCTTTTTTGGTCACCTTTTTGTGTATTTAGCCCTTTTAAGGGTCATTGTCGTGCAGCATTCAACTTCTGGATGTCTACACATCCGGGAAAAGCTATAACAATTTATGACATTGCACATCTAACAGCTCGAGCCTTTGACGAAGCATTTAATAGGAAAAACATTATTTCTGGGTTCTTAAATACTGGTTGCTATCCCTTTAATAAAAATATTTTTTCCTCAGAGGATTTCGTAGGAGCTGAAGTTACGGTAGTCAGTGATGTATCGCAGCGAGATACCACAACTGATGATTGTCTAAATTGTAGTACACTCTCTAATTCCGAAATGCCTTCTACATCATCATCGGCAAATGTTCAACCACAAGTCAACAATAATTGTTGACCTGTTTTAACCACCGAAAAACAAAGTTCCAAAATTGTAATTAGTTATTTCCGATGTAAAACTTACTCCGGAACAAATTCGTCCATATCCAAGGGCCGTGAGAATAAGTTCTAAGAAAGGAAGAAAGAAAAAAATTTCAACCATTCTGACCGCTACACCAGAAAAAAATAGATTAGAAAATGAAATAAGAGAAAAGGAGGAAAAAGGGAAACGGGCTCAAGAAAGAAAGGCAAGCAATATGAAAAAGAAAAAATCCAAATCCCATATTCGCAAAGTTTTTGATGAGGAGACATCAGAAAGCGAAATTGAGAATTATTGCGAAGACTCAGATGATAGTCTTATGGAAGTTGAGACTGAAGATGGCAAAGATTTTGGATTGGATCTTACGAATATCCAGAAAGGGGATTTTGTTCTCATTAAATTTGCTACAAAAAAAAACCATTCAAATTCTTTGTTGGTCAGATCGCAAAGGAACTAGAAGAGTCAGTAATTTTTTTTTAAAATGACGCCTCGACAAGATTTTGTATTTCCAGATCAGAAGCATGAGAGTCATATTTCTGCAAACGATATTATGAGAAACTTGCCAGCTCCTGAAAAAAAAAAAAAAATTGGGACAGCAAGATCCAGCTCTCTTTTTAGGTTTTCCGTTAATTCCCATGGGTATAATAGGGGATAATTCAATGTATTATGTTAAATAAATATTAAAAATTGCACTTATAAAAAAATATTATTATTTTATTGTCAAACCTGTCAAAACCTGTGCCAATGTGTGCCTCGTAGAAAATATTGTCTTGTCCACATGCGTCTCCCTTAGGGGCACATGTGGACTAATCTGCCGTCCTAACATGAAAGGTCCTATCTGCAAAATTTGGTAAAATGACTTTATTGGCTCATGGCTTGCGTAAACATATTATCTATGTATGTACAAAATGAAATTGTCCTATAAGCGTCTTAAGTGCCTTATTATATACCTAAATGGTTTGTCCTAACTGACTAAAAAGTAATGTTTACTAACATAAATCGGCATCAGTTAGGACAATTTTGCGTAGTATGACAAAAGCATGTTTGTAACATAACTTCAAATAATTAATTATAAAAGGTATTTGTTATTGTCAGACATTGGGTGTACGCTCATGTTTTTTGTTTTTTAAGTAAATATATATTGTGAGAAATGGATAAAGGGTAAGTTTAATAATGTTACCTTAGGTATAAGCAATAACTGATTGTAATTATTGTTTGTAGTAGTAGCAAAAAATATAGACGCATATGCGTCTATATTCATTGGTAGTAGCAATGTAGCGTCACTTAGCCGGAACAGCGATAGATGTAAACTTATGGTATTTCGCCAAAATAGAGAATGATCCAGATTATATACCTGGCCGGTCCAATGAATTCGACAATAATATCCGATATAGAACCAGAAGAAAACGAATTTAACTTCGTTCAGGATTTCATTCGAGATATTCATTTTACAGCTCACAATTACAAACAAAACAGTTGATAAAGCTAAGAGTAATCTGTATACAAAAACTGGAAAATAAAAAAAAGAAAACAAATTGAAGAGCCATTTGTCGAAAGAAAGAAACAAAAAAGAGAGAGTTACATAAGAGTTTATAAAGTTAAAAAGTCACGTAAATTCAAATAAAAAATTTCATACACTAGGCAAAAAGACATTAATACACAATACTGGCTATTGGAAAAGAACACCAAAAACAGTTTGTTTTGACCTGCGTAAAATAAAGTGAGAAAAAAAGAAGCACATCTCAGAATCAAACATTACCAAGAGTGTATTCCTGCAAATACTATCTAACATCAAAGAAAGCCGAAGAGGTGTGTATTTGTAAAATGAAAAGCGTGAAAAGATATTTCTTTTGGCAACATTAGGCTATGAAAAAGAAAATGATAAAAAGTCATTTCTGTAGAAAATATAATAATCAAATTTTTTGAGCCAGGTCATACTTTTATGGCAGCAGATTCATTTCATCGCCAAGTTGAGCTTGCCCCCAAAAGAAAAAAAGTAGGTATACGATTTTGACGATTTTTTCGAAACGGTAAAACAAGCCAATTCATCAAAAGTTAATTTAATAAAAATGCTACTTTTTAACTTCACTGACTGTACCTCCAAATATAAGTTACAAAAGCTGATTTCTCGCGTTTACTTAAAAGATATAGTTTGTCTTCATTTTAAAAAAAGAAATTATTACAAAACATAATTTGAAAACAATTTTATTGATTTACAAGATATTTTTATGAGATACGTTAAGGGTAGGCTAACGAGTCCCCAGATTCGTAATACATGTCGCGGTGTAACAATGTCGCGTATTTTGAGAAGTTAATTGAGATATAATTTTGAGAAGACTTGACGGTTAACGAACATGCTTTTAAGGAAGAAAATGATTATTATTAGTATTATTTTAATATTTTTATCGATACATATCATTTATGTTACATATATTACGATGTAAATTGTGTATTAAGTGTAAAACTTATTATAATAAAATTAAAAGTGTTCAGTTAATTGGAATTTCAGTTTCATTTAGGACAATTTCAGTAAGAAATAAAAAAAAAACGTACTTCACATACACTAAGTTAAATTGTACTAAGTGACAATATAATCAAAAATCGACTAACCTGGAAAGAATAAATCAAAATTATGACTAGCAACTAAATTCTATTCTCCGTCATAATATATAAAATAAAACATAAAAAGTTTCTTAAATTACCAAGCGCTATACAATGAAAAGAAACAAAAACTCGATTTTCTCAAAACTTAAATTTTGCAGATAGGACCTTTCATGTTAGGACGGCAGTAATTACCTCTACTTGGAATTTAATGCACGTGTCCTAAATAATTTAATTACTGCCAAATTTAAATGTACAAAAGACAAATATGTGAATCTTACATTGAAGAAGCCGATACTTCACAATGAATCTCATTTTGCGGTATAAATTTTTTTTTGAAATTTGTCCACATGTGTCCCCCTCACCCCTACGTCATTTTATTTTTTTTAACTTTTTTTATCATAAATTGAGAACTACTACATTGATTTGGCAAATTTTGGTTTTAAAATATTTATTTTTATTTATTTCTGACCTATTAGAGTGTTGGGAAGGTCTAATGGGTGAGAAAATATGATGAAATTGTAAGGAAAATAGCAAAACCAGTTTAGTAAAAATGTTTTAAAAAATGTGGTTTTTACTCGAGAGTAAAATATTTTTTATTTTCGACATTGACAATAATTAATATAAACAAAATATGTTTAGAATTAAAAATAATTTTAAAATGTTTAACATTGTTTATTTACAATAAACAACTATTTTTCAATATTTCCTCTGCAATAAAGTTAAAAATTTAAGTTTGTTCATTAATTCAATACATTTTATTAATTATAAATCTAATGAAACAATTGTAAATAAACTTAAATTTTAAAATCCGTAAAATAGTTTCGAAACACAATTCAGATTTCTGCCTTAATCTGAGCCTTCTAAAAATTTAAAGGCAAAGCAGACGTTGATAAAGATGTTAATAGAGACATGGGGAATCTAAAATTTGTATTCCACGACATGTCTCCTCAACTAAGCAGAAATCACCAGCGAATTGGTTTCTTGTACTCATACAGAGTAGATCCGAATAAAATGAAAAAGACAGTCAAGATTTGATTTCACGTACAAAGCGTCTATGTATCTGTTTATACGTATTTCGCCTTAATAAGGCTCATCAGAACAGATATTCATAGGCGTTCTCAACGTGAAAAATAAATCTTTCCTGTCTTTAAGAAGCAACACTAAAATGGCTTCGAAACGGACGCAATAGCGACATCTGATAATAAATCCGTAAAATAGTTTCGAAACAAAATTCAGATTTCTGCCTTAATCTGAGCCTTCTAAAAATTGCAAGGCATTTTATTAAGCAAGTTACAATTACAATTTTATTGCAAGCATTAATGTTCGAGATTGTTAATCGCCATTTTAATTCACGAGTTCGTTACAAAACTTTTCCGTCGACCGTACTTTTTAGAAATAAAGATATCTTAGTTTAAATATTTATTTACTTAACGATAAACAACAATTTTTTCAGCTTTCATTGACTTTATTCAAAGTGTCCTTAGTGGTAGTTTTATTATAGTAAACATTACGAGGACCGGGAAGAAGACGCATTTCCTGGCTTCAAAATTTGCGAAAGTGGTATAACACGACTACCACTGAACTGTTCCGCGCTGCAATAAGCAAAGTGAAGATAGCCGTGATGATCGCCAACGTCCGGAACGGATAGGCACTTTAAGAAGAAGAAGAAACATTACTATTCGAAATGGTGCAATTACTGAAATTAAAAGAAGATATTGATAAATGATTATCTGCTGTATAGCATTTTGACAAATTTATATTTAAGTCTTCTTGGACCTCCGTAAATTCTGTGATAGAAGAAGTTAAATTCTGGTTGAGTTAAATTAAACTCTTCGTCAATATCCATCCTTTGATTTTTCAAATACACAGAATTTTAAACAATAAAGTAAATAATGACATACAATGACAGATAGTACTAACAGCGGCTACTTCATTTTAAATTAATTTTTTAGTTTGAATATAAATTGGTATATGTTTGGTTGCCTACACCACAGGTCACTGCCAATCACAGAGCGTTTAATTAATTTATGCAAGCAAAGTATGTTGTGTTGCCTATAATAAAATCGTTCATTAATAGAAAATCATTCATAAATAGGGGTCATTAATCAATGATTTTGAGAGTGTTAAAATTGATCATAAATGGACGGTCGACGGAAAAAAATGTTAAAATCTTATTGAGTATACCTACTAAATCGATAAAATTTTCCATATCATATTTTTATCGTATTTATGAAAAAAGTAAGTTCTATTATCTCTAAAAAAGTATATTTTATAAAACAATTTATAATAATTTACAGTCTCGCCAAATATAGGCAACTTACAGTTGTTCTAAGCAATGCGGGATACTGAGATATCATTTTACTTAATATTTCCTTAAAGTAAGAAATAAAATTCAATATTATTCAATATTAACATCAAATTCGAAGTAATTAACTCAAATTCAAAGTAATGATTCTAAACGAATTTCAAATAAAAGTTTAGCACAAAAGGAAAACGCTATAAACTCTAAATTTTACGTGAAATAAAATTGTCGATAAATAACTGGTCAAATGCATTTTCGCAGACTGTTAATAAAGTCATTTAATAAAATTGGAAAAAGTGTAACTTACCTAAAGAATTCCTCCGTAGTAACACAATTCCACCAATTCTTATAAAACTGTCTGTCTGCAAATCTAAGTATCTCTGCAAACAAATTTTGGACGGAATGTAAGACCTGGTAGAACCCAGATAATAGAAGCAGTAGTCCAGGAAGAGAGTTTTCAATGATCGGAATGATTACTTCGCCCCATGTGAACTTCCGCAATCCAAATTCGCGATATGCTGGGAAGACGAATCTGTGCAAGATGAAGCATTGGTAGATGATGACGCCGATGATTTCTAGAAAACGGAAGGCTACGAAGTCCCATCTTATATTTGTGGTCCTAAAAACAATATTATTAGATAATTGACAACAAAATTATCGCCATTATAACTAACTTTCTTCCTAACACATAAATAAATGAGAGGAAGGATCTTTTGATCTTTCCTCTCGTTTATTTTTGTGCTAGATAGTTTTCACAGTCTGATTCTTAGCTATGAATATGGAACAAAAAATGACACTTACCTGGGATACTCATCTCTGTAGACAATTGTTGGAGCAAACAAGAAATATAAATAATTCTTAAACTTGGGTAAAATCAACTCTTGGTCGCTGTGTGGTTTGTATTTCACAACTCTTTCAGCGTTGTGTCTAATATAAGCATGGATTTTCATTGACAGTCTCGTCTAAAACAAAAAAATAATTAACAAACTTTTTGAACTTTCTTAACCGCCAAATAAGATCGGTTTAAGATTTCTTTTTACCTGTTCTAAAAGGATTATTGATGAACAGGCTACTGGTAGATCGTAGTGCTCTGTTATAAATGAAGATATTATGAAGGACATTAGGTGGAACGCAAATACTAACACTATCCATATCCTGTCCCATATTTTTACAGCTGTATCTATAAATTAAAGAAAACATTATAAGCAACCTAGGAGCTATGAGAAAACTATAATACGATTTACCAATGTCCAAAATACCAGTAATTTTTTTCTTGGCAGAGCCAATTGACCAGACTCTTTACGATAGGAATTTGCTTTTATTTTTTTATGATAAAAGATTTAATTAGTATTCAAGTATAATTTTTCATAATTTGGTTTTCGCAAAGGCCTAGGAAGGCGTGAAGCTCTTTTTTCATTTATATACTGATACAAAGATGCCTGGATGTCAATCAAGATATATACGCATATTTTATTGACAGTAATAAAGCATTCGATAAAGTACGACATGAACAATTAATGAATGTCCTGAAATCAAAGAAGATTGACTACAACGACCTCAGGATCATATCAAATTTATACTATAAACAGCGAGCAAAAGTACGTGTTTACGAACAGCTGTCAGAAGAAATTAAAATTAGACGTGGAGTGAGACAGGATGCGTATTGCCGTCAATTCTTTTTAATGCCTCCTCCGAAGAGATCCTGAAACAAGCTCTTGAGGGTGAAACAGCTGGAATAAAGGTAAATGGAGTTCCCATTAACATTAGATATGCGGATGACACTGTGATCTTAGCCGAAAATATTAAAGATCTTCAGAGACGTGACCAGAATAGCGGAGTATGGAAAAGAGTACGGTCTAACAATGAACGTCAAGAAGACGAAATTTATGAGAATATCGAAAACTCAAAGAAATAACGAAAAAATCTTATAATAAACGGAACCAACGTCGAACAAGTGGACAAATATGCATATCTGGGAACAATGATTACCTCCATAAATGGTTACATTCAGGAGATCAAAATCATAATAGAAAAAGCTAGAGCAAATTTCAACAAAATGAGAACAATGTACAAGGGATTTAAAATTGGAACTAAAGAGTTAGGTTGGCGAGGTGCTATGTTTTTTCGACTTTGTTTTATGGAATGGAATCTTGGACCTTAAATGCGACATGAATGAGAAAACTAGAATCATTCGAGCTGTGGGTGTATAGAAGAATTCTGAAAATATCGTGGACAGAACACGTCACAAACGAAGAGGTTCTGAGAAGGATGAATAAAAAATAGAAATTTTAAATACAATCACAACAAGAAAATTGGAATATCTCGGACATATTACACGTGGAGAGAAATACAATTTACTCCAACTGATTATGCAGGGAAAGATCCAAGGAAAGATAAGCATAAGGAGGCGTAGAATGTCATGACTGCCCAACCTGAGAGAGAGATACGGATGTACATCAAATGATCTTTTAAGAGCGGCCGTCTCAAAAGTCCGAGTAGCTATGATGATTGCCGACCTCCGCCGCGGAGATGACACTTGTAGATAATTTTTCAACAATTTTGTGTTGGTAGCGACTGATCCTCTCCTCCTCTATCCTTTATCCTTCGTAAGGATGTGGTGACGTTATGGTATTTGCCGAATTGTTGCTATCCATTCTTATCTCTCCTGGGCACGGTGTGCTGCTTTAGACAGAGAGTAACCGGCGACTGATAATAGACTGAAAATGAATGGAGGTCCAAACATAGAACTGAAAATCTTGAAGTAATAGTGACCCAATAAATAAATTTGTCTTATGCCATCTTACGTAATGTCTACAAGAGGTAATCTGTGATTACCAGTGTGGTTTTTGGCCGAAAAGGTTAACAATAGGCCAGATCTTTATCTTGCGTCAAATTTTAGAAACAGTTGGGAATACAACAAAGATGTACATCAAATGATTGTAGATTTTAAGCAAGCAAATGACTCTGTAAACAGGGATACACTGTGAAAGGTAATGGTAAAAATGGGAGCACCCATAAAGCTGGTATAATACACTAAATAATAATACACTAGTGCTGAAGTTGGTCGTAGACGTGGAAACGGCTTACAGGAACAATAGTACCTAGAAACACAGCCTCTTTCAGACTTAGACCTAAACACGCGTACATATTACACAATCTAGAAAGAACATCAAAATCTAGACATAACTTCTCACCTCTGATTCTACCTTCATCTCACCAGCCTCCAATGTGTTTCGCTAATACACGCCAAGGACAACTTTCCTCAGTGACATATTTGGTACTTTTTTGCTTTGATACTGTTCAAAGAAACAAATCCAACAACAAACCTAAAGAGGATCCATGACCCTAAACGAGAACAATCACGTTCAGATCCTTAAGTAATAAAGAATCCCTTACATCTTCCTAAAATGAACAGTAATAGCGTTAAAGGTTAAAAGAAGTCAGACTTTAAACAAATATTTTGGATTTTGACATATTTTAGTTTTTATTAATTTGATTTAACGTTGTTTTGTTTAAATTTAAAACAACGTTAAATCAAATATTTTGGAAACATTAAAAAAAGCTTTGAAAAATGTTTGAGGACTACCGGGTAACTGACCTCCCTCGTATCAGTCCAACTAACAGTAATCATTTTCATATAATTTACATTGATGATGTTATTTTCAACAAGAAAAAGTCTATAATATCTTCGGTACGCTTGGACTAAACGACCTAAATCACGTTATCGCACTCAGTCTCAGTGCACATGTCCTGAACTGTGTACCCAACGCACTGACTACCTCCAAATTAAATAACAACATCGGGTAATCACAACAAAGCTTACGCGTAAACACGTAACATTGTTATCAAAGTTGAAAATACAGTAGTTCATAGAAAAAATCGTAATTACATCGGTATCTCGTATTTCCAATGTCAGATGTACCGACGAGTACGATTACTATGCGTTATTTCATTAATTATTGTTAGAGGTTTACGCAATTCCGTAACGTTATCTGTTCCGAGAGATATGACTCAGGGATTTATTACTAATATCCTGTAAAAATGGTAAAAATCGAGAAATTTTATACAATTAGAATTGTAGAACTATGGCAATTGTGGTCACGCCTTTGGAATTTTACCATCTTCATTTAGCAGTTCATGTCTCCGTTCTTGATAAAATAAAGACCATATTTTAATATTTGATATGAATATAATATTTTCTTCTTGTTCTTATATTGACTTATGCCTATTTTTGTGCGATCTTAAGGCCGTAATCTGTTTGTGATATTGACTGCCAGCTATTTCGTCATCTTTTAAAGGACTTTTCTGATTGTCTGGTGTCTGTTTGTCTTAAATGTCTTGTTTTTCGAGTTAGTCTCTCACTGTCTATTCTTATAACATGCTGGTTCTATTCTTGTCTTCTTAGTCTGTTAAGGCGCCGTTACTTCAATACTTTTATGCCATTGACGATTCATTTAGTTCATCAGTTAAAAAAATTTCCAAAAATTCTTCTTAGGGTACCATGTTCCTAGGGAATCTCGGCGACTATCATGCTTATAATATTCTTATATTGATCTAAGTCTATAGATCTAATTTATGAAAATCATTTATTTGTTATTTGACCAATGCTTTCCAGAAAAAAATATAAATAAACATAAAAAACGTATCAAATACTATAGTGCAAATGAAATAAATCAATATAAAAGTCGCTTAGACCTTTTGCTAATGTTAAGTAGAGTAGATGACCATTACAAAGATGAGTACAAACAAACAAAACGTCAAAAAGTATATGGAAAATCGTTAAAGAAATCACACAGGTAAATTCTATCGAAAATAATGTAGCAATACTAGGAGATCCAGTCATGGTAAGTAATAATTTTAATGAATATTTTTTAAATGCTGCTACATATCTTTTAGAAAATATACCAAAAATAGAATTCAGCACCAAAATACAGTTTAACAAAAACTCATTTTTTCTAACGCCAGTAACTATAAATATGAAGTAATTGAATTAATCAGAAAATTGAAAAATAAATTCACTTCAGGTTATGATGGGATACCTACAAATATAATAAAACTGTGTGCATATGAGCTAGTTATACCCTTATGTCATATAATAAACAATACCTTCATAAATGGGATATTTCCAGACAACTTAAAAATAGCTGTAGTAAAACCAGTGTATAAAAAAAGGTGATGCCACTTTACTAGAAAATTATCGCCCGATAAGCCTCTTACCATCATTTTCTAAGGTTTTTGAAACAGTCATATGTGTCAGGCTTCTCAGTTTTTTCTATAGTGAGGGACTGTTATGCCATGCACAACATAGGTACCTCAAGGGAAAATCTATAGAGACTGCCATTTATGAATTTATAACAAAGATAAATGAGGGTTATGAAAACGAAGATATATCCATGGGCATATTTTTAAATTTATCAAAGACATTTGATACTTTAAATCACAAAATACTAATGGAATAGCTTTACAGATATGGCATTAGAGGGCCAGATTAGAATTAAATAAAATTATACCTATCAAACAGAAAACAGAAAGTAAAATTTGAGTACGAGGGAAGGAATTGCTTCTCTGACGAATAGAACAGAGTAGAGTAGAGTAGAGTATTTGAAGGTCTCATTTCGGTGGGAATTCCTCAGGGAAGTATTATAGGTCCTCTTCTCTTTGTTTTTTATGTAAATGATTTAGCTTTAAACATTACAGATAACAATAAGAATACTCTTATTGTGGAATTTGCAGATGATACAACATTTTAACTATAGGGTCATCCTTGAATAATTTATTGAATATCGCTAATAATAAATTAGATAAACTACAGAGATGGCTCAATATGAATAAACTCATACTGAACAGAGAAAAAACAAATTATATCCGTTTCGTCACTACAACAAATAATAGTACCTTACCAGACTCCGTCTCAATTCAATCGCAAATGGTTACTCTAAACCAAAGCACAAAATTTCCGGTGGTACATATTGACCAAAATTTAGATTTTGGAGTGCATCTAAGTGAGGTATGTAACAGGTTAGCATCTATATGCTACTCTTTCAGAATAACAACAAATTATTTGGACGAAAAATGTAAACGAGTTGTATATTTTTCAAATTTTCATTCTGTAATGCGATTTGGAATAGTTTTCTGGGTGGGGGAGGGGTAGGGGAAATGGTAACGCTGAAAAGATTTTTATATTACAAAAAAGAGCAATCAGAACTCTATTTAACTTGGAATACAGGGATTCATGTAGAGGTAATTTCAAAAAGCTAAACATACTAACAATGGCTGGAACATACATATATGAATGCTTACTTTTCATTTTTAAAAATAGACATAAATTCTTGAAACACATAATAAACCATAATACTAATACAAGAAACAATCTCATAAACTATAATATACCAATACATAGACTAACAGCATCTGAGAAAACCACAGAATATGCCTGTATTAAATTCTTTAATAAACTGCCTTACAGCATCAAAATAGAAACTGACATAAATAAATATAGAAAGTCTGTTCAACAGTTGCTCATACACCTTTAACCGTACAAAGTGGAAGAATACCTTCAAGCTGACCTGCAGGGAGACTGGGGGCTCTTATCTGAATCTAAATGCCACTCTTATTATTATTATTATATTTTAATATTACTTTTATGTTAAGTGTAGGTTGTTATAGCAACCATTATAAATTGTAATTGACACCATTCTCTCTATTGACAATTTATATTTGTGTGTAACTTGTGAATCCTGAGAACAAAGCTTTTTTCTATTCTATTCTATTCTATTCTAAGTCTTTGTGTAGCAATTGATCTCATAGGCAAAAGAAGAAAGCTGGGTAAAAATTAAGTCTAATACCTTAGCCTCGGCCAAGGAACTTCTTGGTGAAAGAAATATAAATAAAAATAAATCGTTCCCAAGGCGGAGAACTCCATGGTTTTGTATAGAAGTAAGGAAAAAATGTAAAGAAAAGAAAAAAGCTTACCTGAAATATATGTCAACCAGAACACAAGAGGCATACCATAATTACAAAACAATTAGAGACGAAAAATATGCACTTGTAAGAAAAATAAAAAATGATCACTGGAAACGCTTTTCGAAAGAAATGGAACATGACTTCTACGGTCTGCAAAAGGGAATATGGTGCTTCATAAGAGGTCAAAGAACGGAGGTAAAAGAACTAATTGAACCAAAACACATAGAAAAGGATACGTGGATTGACTACTTAAAATCCATGGTCCTACAACACTATTCAACCATGGTCATCTCATTCTTTAAAGTCAACTAAAATGCCTATAACTGAAGTCACTCATGTTAAACTTACAGAAGCTTATGAAAGGCCACTACCAATTAAAAAAGAAAAACATGCCAATTTATTAAATATTGCCGAATATATTCCACTACAGTATGTAAGCTACTATCAAAATCTTAGGAGTGAATAATGTTATTTTGATATGTCATATAAAACATGTTTATAAGTATTTTTTTAATAATATGTACGTTTCTTAACTTCACGTGTACTTCATTTTTTATTTCTAAAACAACGTTTTAGCCGCCTTACTTCCACACAACAACGTTTTAACCGACGGGATTTAACACGTTGTTTTATTAAAATATACCATATATGCTCATAAATGCTTGTTTTGTATAACCTAAGGTTATTATTGTTGATATTAATGTTATGCATCCTATAGTCTATCATAATTCGCTCATAAATATATATTTTTTTCAAAATAATCAATTATAAGGTGTTTTTTTTTTTCAATTTGTCGACAAAATGTGATTTGGCGTTTACAACGTTGTTCCAGCATATCATTCAATTGTTGTATAAAATTTATATTATTAATAATAAGAAATGTTTTTGTAAGTATATTTAATCAATATAATTCTAAAATTATCAATGTAATCACGATTACATTTTTCTTATTATAATACCATGTTGACGCCTATGAAAGGTCGAGCAGCTTTATATGCGTATCTTATTTTTAGCTGTGTTAGGAAAATTTGAACTCTAAGGTTAATATTATGGAAATTTTAAATATGAGTGACGTCATTTTGTATAAACCCTGATAGGAAATGATTTTACTGTGAAAAATACCATAGTCACCAATTTTTTTGCATTCTATGTCAACTCTATTGATGAATTCCTACAGTTTGTCGCAGTTTTCAGCTAGAATCACAGTATAGTCAGCGTATCGTATATTGTTACTTATTTCTCCTCCTATGATAATTCCCTTTTTCTCTTATAAAGCTTCTCTAAATATAGTCTCAGAATACTCGTTAAAGAGGGAGGGAGACAGTATACGACCCTGTCTTACGCCGTCTAACTGCTGTGTGATCTTTGAAAGGCCGTCGACTGTATTTCTCATGATATTTTGCTAAAAAAACTGCATTTTTACAGTACAAGAGATACTCCTTTGGAACTAATTTCATCGTATCTAAAGAATAGATACCAAGCAGACGGAAATTGTCTCTCTGAATTTAAGCAGATAAAGCATGGAATTCCACAAAGATCAGCTCTGGGCCCTCTATTATTCATAATATATGTTAACGACTTGCCCAATTTCACGGCTCCATTTAAAACAGTTTTATTTGCAGATGACACTATAGTTCGTCCCAAACCCTTCTTTCAGTGCGTCATAGTTGATCGAATTCTCTCTAACACATTAAGCGAGAAGTGACAGAAAAAAACGTGAGTCTGTGATTATTATACATAGAACTTAGAAAATTATTTATCGTAAGCTAATTCTACTTACGGATGTACAATTGGTTGGAGTTTAGAATACGCTAAATCGATATCCAATCAATGATGCGCATAAATATAATTTGATGCAGATTGTCTCGATCGTGACAGTACTTTCACAATGTCAACTGATAAAATGATAATTGTCATTCCAGGTTAGTATTTTCAGACATTTTACAGTGAAAATTTAATTTTGTATTTATTTATTGTATAATAAAAATATTTTAAATATGCCGAGATATATCGAGAAAGAACAAAGACTAATATTAAAATTATTAAATTATTTTCAATTAGAAAAAGACAGATTACGATCCTGCAACTGACAAATTTAACTAAAATGTCATGCAATAATTCTCGACATTCTTAAAATCCTATATGACGTCAAAATTAGTGACGCACTGAAAGAAGGGTTTGGGACAGACTGTACCTTTGTTTTTTCTGACAAAAATCGTTCAGTTTTAGTAACCACGTCTGAGTATGTAAATTCCAATACTCAATCATGGTTCTTAGCAAATAAACTTAAACTAAATGATAACAAAACTCAAAATTTAATTTTTTTGTCTACCTTCGATGTGAGTGTTGAAAAAAATAATGTCAAATTGTTAGGCATAACAGTTGACAACACATTGACGTGGTATAACCATATTGATCATCTCAAAGGTAAACTTTCTAGTACCTTATTTTTACTCAGACAATTAAAACTTGTTACAAGTGTTGATACCTTGAAAATAACGTACTTTTTTTTCCATTCATTTTTAAGCTATGGTGTTATTCTGTGGGGAAACACTTGCAATGCCCTAACAATATTTAAATTGCAATAAAAAGCAATAAGAATAATTGCAAAAGTTAGCTACTTGGAATCTTGCAAACCGTTTTTTATTAAAATAAGATAATGCCCGTGCCAACATTATGGCTATATAGCGTTAATGTAGAAATACATAAAAACGCTGATACTTTAATTAAACACTCTGACTTACATAATTATAGCACAAGAGGTGCAAATAACATCAGAACAGTTAAGTATCGTTTGAGTAAATCACAAAAAAAACTCAATTGACTATAATATATACAATGTCCTACCTAAGGATTTAAAACAACTTTCGATGAATAAATTTAAAGTAAGTCTGAAAAGATACCTTTAGAGATTTGCTTTTTACTTTGTTAGTGAATACTTTGATCACATCAAGGCAGTAACATGAACATGGATGTACTCACTATGTTGGTATATTTCTTATTTTGTATAATTTATGTTTTATTTTATGTTATGCGCATTAATGTATTTTCATCTCTTATTGTATTTTGTGTATGTTATATATTATCTTTTTTACTTATACATATAATTGACTTGCTACAAATAAATGTAAAATTTGTAAACGTAGTTAAATAAATCTTGAATCTGGAATCTTGAATCTCGGGAATACTTATTGACTTCTATTCTCTGTTTTTGTATCCATAATGGATGTTTGGTTCCAGTAAAGTTTAACAACAATAACTTTGATGACTTTGTCATCTAGTTGGATGCTCTGCTAGGCGGTAATTGATTTGGTATGCTCTATGTGATCAAATACCTTTTTAAAATCAAATGAAGCACATATAAACGAGTTTTCTTTCATCCCAACACTGTTGAAGAAGTGTTTCCAAAGAAATAAGTGCTTTTCTAGTTCCAAGGGATCTCCCCAAAGGAGCCCAAACTGCTATTGACCAATTATTCCCTCACATTAATTATTGGTTTTGCTTAGAAAGATATGTAACTGTATATTAACGGCATGGCTCATCAAACTAATGGGTCTACAATCGCTATATTTCTTAAAGTTTGGTTTCTGAGGAATAAAGATCGATTTTAACCAGTCTGTTGGAATTTCACTGATATCATATATTTTATTCAACAGTACAGTCACTTCTTTTATATGGTCATTTGATAATAATTTTAGTTATTCATTGTATATTTGATCTGGTCTACTGGCTTTATTGTTTTTGCCTGGGCTTATGGCTTTTCCCACTTCAGCTTTTAAGATTGACGGTCCTGTATTTGGTAGTAATTTTCAGTCATCCTTAAACAAGTCTTTAATGTAGTTTTCCCATTAGACCATTACTTCGTCCTCGAAAGATAGTACATGCCATTCATTATTCATCAACTATGGGTGTATTTCTTCTGTGCAATCCAGTAACTTCTTTTATTTTCTTATGTCCATTAAATTCGTCATGTTTTCGTTGCAATTCTTGTAGTTCCTCACATCTTTCTCGCATTCACAACTTTTTCGCTTTATTTTTCTTCGAATTAAATGATGACTTAGTGACAAATTTCTCCATACTATTACAAGCATTGTAATATGTTAAAGATTTCAAGCAAATAATAATCAATTTTACTTACAATTAGGAATCAACTTCACACGAACGAGAGCCCAGAACTTGAAGACGATATGTACTGTGCATGTTACAATCAAAAATAGTACCCAGAAAAATGCCGATATGTGGAGTTTTGCAAATGAATCTCTTATTAGGTGGAAACCAAGACTGAATCTGAAAAAAAAAAATTAAATAACAAAAAAAAGTGGGGCAGTAGACGGTACAGTAGTATTTTTTGTATATTCGAATGTACATGAAACCGCTATTAGTTAATATCCTTTACTTATTCTTTAAAAGAATGGTAAAATCAGCGAAAAGAAGGCTTATTAAGTAGGTAATTACATGGGCGTGCATGATTTGGACGCTAAATTTAAAATTCGACACTGAAAAATAAAATACCTGTTTCTGCATACATGATTTGGACGCTGGGTGTAATTGAAATGTAAATGGAAAGTCAGGTAATAAAATTCTAGAGATTAAGCTTGATAAGGTTTATTTGTCACTTTGAAATAAATACGACATACATTTTACGAAATGGAATCGATCGATACAGTTAGTTTGATACTCATGTATCCTATTTCTAACGAACATAATTTTTTTTCTACTCTTTGGATCTTTAAGTCTATTACTTTCACTATTACAGACACTATTAATTTTAATGTAAGTTTCAGTTTGAAATTTTTTTAAAACATCAATAAAATGGAAAATATTTGGATGAGCATGGTAAAAATTATCATTAAAACGCGAGTGGAACGATTCACAAGCATTAGTTGTTAATTGTAAACTCTCACTCATCGCAGCCCACATCTCCGACGGAAATGTTGCGTGGTCGCCAATGTAGTTGTCCAATAAGTAGTCGGAAAACTTTTCAATTTTTGAATTCTTTGGTTGAATAGCCATAAAATCTTATATGAAAGGTTCTTCGACTTCTAAGGGAGGTAAAAATGGCAGCCCAAAAATATATTTCAGCCATTTAGATATTTCACTGTCTGCCAATTTATATTCCCGAATTAAGCCACAACCACCGATATTACCATACCAAGCTTGCATAAGATGAAAACGGCACCCTTTAATGTGCACATTTGGAAATTCAAAACGCGCAGCATTGTGGATAGCAATTTCAAAATCGGAGAAAATGATTTTTGGATTGAATTTTAGACCAATTACTTCACATTTGCGTTTCAAAACATTAAATAGTTTTATATAGGTTTGTTCCGATTTGTCGGGAAGTAAACAATAACACAATGGTATATAATGTCCATTGATAAATACATGTATGGTAAAAAATTGCTTGAAATATTGAGCACAGTAACTAAATGTACCGTCCATATATGTCCATATAAATCGTTTCACTGCCGCACAGAAAACGCATGTTAGTGTTACACGAGAAGATGATAATATTAGAACTTAGTTCAACCGCAAATATAAAATTCTCGTCTTTAAGTGTTTTGATATTCATAATATTTACCGCAGCAATAGTTTCTTCTTTACTTTTGGGCAGTTTCGGTTGAGCCATTCGCCGTTCACTGTATATTTGATTTCGTATTAAATTAACGTCTTTAACAGACATGTGGCTCAAGCAATCTACATTTTCTTTCAACGCACTATGTATGATTTTGGACGACCTTTCGGTCAAATTATCCTTAGCCTTCCTTTTGGCAGTGCTACGCACAATCTGTCTATTAAGGGTCTTGATATCACACTCGTGATTATGTTCTAGATTACTTCGGATCACTAACTTTTCTGGCCCTTTCGTGAATATCTTCGCTTTACACGACCGTTTTACGCACCTCCAATACGTTTCTCCCGATTTTAGTACTTTATCTTGAGAAAAAGTAAAACTGTTCACTTTGAGCAAAATTTTACCACGATTACTTACTAACGTTGAAATTTCCATGTTCACTTTTCACTATTCTCTGACAAACTAATAACTAGTAACTAAGTAAATTTCAATGACCATCATTAAACCCTAATTATATCTAATATCTGGTACCTGCGATAATCCTTCCGGCAGCGTCCAAAACAAGGGTACTTTTAAGACCCTCAGGTACTTCAGCGTCGAAAACATGCCCGCCCAATTACATATCTAGGAAGAGACAAAAAGCAAGGATCCTCTTTTTCTACTTCCAGTTTTCTTTAATTGCACAGTTTATGCTACTTGCCATTTCTGTGTTCGCACCCATTTTATAATAAAATAGATGAGCAATGCTATTTGCGAAGATGGTGGAATATAAGTGGTCACTGGGGACTTAATAACAAAAATGGTCGTGCTGTTCAAGAAGTCAATATAGAGCAATGGAACAAAGAAAAAAAATATAGGAAAAGTATGACAACAGATAATAAAGGAATACATATTGGAAGAAACAAAGAACAACGGCAAGGAAAAAATAATATATAAATATATAAAAAAATTAAAAATTAAAAAAAAATAATTTATATACGAAAAAAATAATCACTAAGGAATGAAATAATATAGTGAAATTATAAATGAATACTTACTCTCCTTTTACCATATAGTCATTTGCCAAAATACTCGTGAACAGGCAAAATATGGTGGCAATAAAAAAGTTCTGTATCGATGCTATATGAGGTACATTGTTGCATAGTTCTTCAATTAGCGAATCTCTTGCTTCAAACTGCTTCTCTTGTAATGCCTTGTACTCTTTTTGCTTTCTGGAAAAAACAAGAAAGAATATGAAAGAAACATTGACAAAATCAGAACAAATAGTAAACAAATTGTGTAAACATAAATCAAATATACATATATCATAAATATAATTGTACAACAGCTAAAATTAATTGTTGTAATATGTCTCCTGAGAAATACTAAATCGGTGAGTGGCGATTTTATTTTCCACCTGTTCCTTTATCGAATAACGTCTGATATTTAATTAGTCATTCAATCCTTTGTTGTTATTTGGTCTTTTTCTGCTACTACGGTTGTCTTACGAGTCGATTATTAGGATTTTTCCAAGCGGTACCAATTTAATTCTTTTTAGCTTCAATTTAAATTCAACAAAAAGCAAACTTGATAATGTAGACAATTTGATATATCTATCTTGACCTTGTGATAAGCTGGAGATATCTAAAGTCTATTTGCTTGCAACTGGTAGCTCATTACAAATGCAAATCTTCAAATAGAGTTTAAGAGTTACCGTCAAAACCATAAACAATTGTCGTACGGATAAGGTTTTTTAATAAGGTTTTTTTTTTAATTACGAGTTATGCATTAATTTGTTTAGTTACATATACTTAAAAAAAGGCTCCATGAAATTAAACACTCTTTTTAACGCTAATAATAATAAAAAAAACCGCGAAACCACGAATTTCGTAAAAGTTATATCTTAGACAAATAATTATCTGTATTTTTTTTCGCTCTTTAATTTTTTCGTGGAACAATTTCTCTCTTTTAATAGTAGAACCATTTTTGGATTTATAAGGAATATCTATACTATAGTCGGTTCGCTATATTTACGCGGGTTTCGTATTAACAAAATTATGCTAATGGCTCATTGATAACCAGTTGCAGTAAACGACTTCCCAGAAAATTAGGTAAAAACTGTATTAATGGTCATATTTTAAAATACATTAAAATAACATTAGGGTAGGCATAAATTTGTTACAATATTGCAGTTGAATTGATTCTTTGCCAGTGTTGACATTGTATGTTTGGTGGAAATATTTAAAAATGCCTAGACGTGTGTTAGATGTAGATAGTCTAATTTGTAGTGTACATAAGTATTTTACGGATGAAAAAGAAAATGGCGGTCTTTTAAATCGGTAATGTCTGTTCAACAACGCGTATGTGATGCTCTAGGAATTAGTGAAACCAAACTAAGAGGAGTATTACAAAATCGCAATAATGAACGGCCGAAAGAAGATCACCGAAAAACTCGCCTATCATTGAAAACGAAAGATATTCCAGATGGAAAAAAATTTGAAATTCGTGATACCATTTATCGAATGCGAGCCAACAAGGAACATGTGACCTTAAATACAATTCTTTCGGAATTAAAAGATAGAAAATTTGACGAAATTGGCAGAACAAGTCTATGGCAAGTGAAACATAATTTGGGTTTCAAATTTCAAAAGGAAGATAACAGAAAAGCCCTTTGTGAAAGAAGTTCTGTTGTGCATAAAAGAATTAACTTTCTAAGAAAATATTCTAAATTAAAAGAAGAAAGGGCGAATTTTATATATTTAGACGAAACATGGATATTTTCTGTAAAGTCTATCAAACATACTGATGGAGAAGGGAAGCGACACATAATTTTACATGCAGGAGGGAAATCGGGTTTTATAGAAGGTGCTGATTTAATATTTTCATCTAAATCAAAATCAAGTGACTATCACGATAATATGAACACAGAAATGTTTGTAAAATGGTTACATGAAAAACTTTATGTTTTATGGTTTTATGGTTTAAGTGAGCCCAGCGTAATTATTTTAGACAATGCACCTTACCATTCTGAAGTATTAAACAAAAGTCCAACAAATTCTTGGACTGTTAATAAAATTAAAGAATGGTTGACAAAGGAACATATACCATTTACACAACATATTTTAAAATGAGAATTATTACGCTTGGAAAATATCCACGCAAAACCAAAAACCTTTGTTGTGGATCAGATTATTGAAAGTTACGGTCATCAAGTTTTACGTCTGCCACCGTATCATTGCCAGTTTAATCCCATCGAATATATATGGGGAATAGCAAAACAATATTATGACAACCATATTGGGCCTAACGGTTATAGCGACGACGCAGTTCGGGAAACTTGGCGAAAGGCACTTTCAATTGTAACTCCAGAAATGTGGTGCAACTGTATATTCAAGTGCGAGAAACTAATAGAAGATTGGTGGAATCGTGAAAATAAAATAAACGAAATAAGTCCAATCATAATAACAATTAATGGTGATGACAGTGATGATGATGACGATTATGATATTTTTGATGATAATGACTGATTTTCATTTTTGTTGGCAAGTAAAATTTTTTTATTTTTCATTAGAAATTCTCTCCATGGAACAAATATACATAGACCATATTTTCTGTGTGAAGTGTAATAGGTATAAAATTATTATTAGGTTTATATTAGCCACATTAGACTCCATTAATGAAGTAATTCTCCTTATTATACTGTCAATTATATAAAAGATTTTCCATTATTATTTAATTAAAAAAGTTATGGATTATTTTTCATTTCATTTGGCCAGTTGATATTTCCCCAAAGAGCAGGTAATTAAAACTGGGTAATTACAATAAAAATTTTAATCCGAAACCCGCGTAAATATAGCGAACCGACTTTATTAGCCAATTAGTCAGTTTCCAATGTGGAAACGTCTTATAAACAATGGAGATGAATGGCGAGAATTAGGAGAGGCCTTAATTCGGCAATCCGAATAGAGAGAAAGGCTTAAAAAAATACTATTAGATTCATAGAATACCCTGACTCCTTAGGGGATAATCCCTTAATAATGACTGACGAATTTGACAAGGAGTACCTGCGTAAGTTGGGGTGAATTTGATACCGTTGTGTTATAGTAGTAGTTTAGTCCAGGCATTAAAATGGCATCATCTTATCGTTTCAATTTGTTGCTGCTAAACTTAAAAACGACGAGTATTCTCTGAGAGAAAAAACATCAACAACATCTAACTATGGTTAATAATATAGTGACTATGTGCTGCGGTATGACAGGTGTTAGTAAAAGAACCATTTACAGATTTTTAAGTGAAAGAAAACAAGGAAACATTACTGAGCCAAAAAGACATGAAGAAAAACAACCAATAAGTAGTAAGAGAACCCTATAATTAATACAACTGATACAAAAACCGAAGTTGCTAAAAAAGACCACCATGTCAAAAACATAATCAATGTTAAACATAGACTAACAAAAGAACCTCTTCCACTAGTCTTTATCGATATTGACTAGAAATAGAATTTCTATTAAACTTAAAAATTAACATAGATGCTTCAAGATAAAATAACAGTATAATACAGTGCACCCGATGCCAGGCCTATGGGCACTCCAAATCATATTGCTTAACAACGTATGCGTTAAATGTGGTGGCCCCGATGATACAAAACATGTATTAAATCTAGAAGTATCTTTCTGCAGCTTGCACTTTATGTAATGATAGCTATAGCCCCAGGATACGATTTATTAGATGGGAGAGTATTAAAACATCTACCCAGAAAAGCAGTTCTCATGCTTACTATTATCTAGAATAGAACGCTGCAGTTAAGCCATTTTTCAATCAAGTGGAAATATGCTCACATTATAATGATTGGTAAGTTAAGTAAATTGCCTACAGAACCTTCTTCCTATCGTCCGATAAGCTTGATGTCCAAGATATTTGAAAGACTTCTGCTAAATAAAATAAGCGAAACTGTACCACTCGAGAACATACTACCTGAACATCAGTTTGGTTTTCATCAAAAATATTCAACATCCCAACAGTGTCATCGAATCTTAAATAAAATCAAGAAAGTTTGAAAGAAAAGATTAGGTGTACAATATTTCTTGATATTCAGCAGGCTTTTGATAAAGTCTGGCAAAACGGTTTGCTATATAAATTAAAATCTTTACTGACTAGCATTATATCTTGTCCTGAAGTCATATATTAACGAACGTTCGTTCCAAGTAAAAATCAATAATAGTTTTTCAACCTATCACTAAATCCAATCCGGAGTTTCTTAGGGAAATGTCCTCGGTAACTTCCTATACCATAATCTTAACTGCTGATATACCTATTATACATGACGTCACAGTGGCAACTTTTGCAGATGATACAGCCCTCTTAGTTTCAAACAAAGACCCAGACATAGCATCTGAAAAGCTTCAAAATGACTTGCATACATTAGAGAATTGGTTGAAAAATGGGAAAATAAAGTCAACAACTAAAAATCAGCCCAAATCACATTCACAACAAGAAGGGGCACCTAAATAACGATCCTTTTATTGCTAGAGACGTAATGAAAGATCTTGGGTTGCATTTGCAAATTGATTATTTGGCAGAAAGTCACAACTGTCATTGGTATTTTGTATGGTACCAATGTGTACTAAAACCAATGTGTACCTACTTACGGCGTAGAACTCTGGGACTGTAGCGAGCTTTCAAACACAAAAATGTTGCTGACCTTCCAATCAAAAACACTGCTTATGATAGCTAACGCCCCTTGGTATGTGGGCAATACAATCATCCACAATGACCTAGGAGCACCGACCGTAAAAGATGTCATAACACTCCACGTCAACAAAGCCAAAATTCGTAATTAAATGCACCATAGCCAAATTATCTGTGAATTATATCAGCCACCAATGAAAGAACGAAGACTGAAGAGATCTTGATCAGAAGACCTGGTTACATAGGTGAAAATGGAGAACTGTCGCTGGAAGGTACCCAAATCAAATCAATATTGCCATCACATTTACTAATTACTCAATGTAGTGTTTATGGGTAAATTGTAAATATGCATTTAAAAATTAAAGAGTCTGTATATTTGTAACAAATTTTAAAGTTGTCTTCTATTTTTGTATATATATTTTTAGTACATATCTCCTTAATAACATCACTTAACGAAGTTTGTCAAAAAATTTGACCACTCTGTATTATTACTGTATTTATCAGTGGCCGGTTGGTATTAACAGTGTAACAAAGTAATTGGTTGATGTAAATAAATCAAATAAGTATTTTAAATCTAATGTTAACTGTAATCTATATCATTATTAGCAAATGACAACATTACTGTTTTTATCGAAAATAGAAATAAAAATACTCCGTTGCAAATTATTATTTAATCACTTTGTTTTTGACTTAATAATAAATTACTAGTTTTAAACATATCTAACAATAAATAAAATAATTTTAACAAACATATTCAATACACAACATTCGGAAAGATTTTAAAATATAAAATTTAAAATAGAAAATATCATGGTTCGCTATATACCATAGATTTAAGAAATAAAAACTTTAACGTGTAAAATGGTGTAAATTTATTAAAATGGTTGGTTATCACCACTCGTTGGACTATGTCCTTTTTTAGGACAGAGAATTGGCATGTTCCTTAAAAAATGTAAGCCTTTAACATCGACCTAGTGTCATAATTATTATTTATAAAATAAAATTTATTACTTTATACATAATTTGAGGGTGATCTGACCTCGTTAGATGCTGGTGGTTAGATGACTAGGTTTTCTAGTTGTAACTATTATATTTTTCTCGGAGGATGGGCCGATAGGACTGAAAACGTTCTTTAAATTTCTTCTTCTTCTTCATTTTATGTAGACATGACTCTGTCTATTTTTCAATGTTCCTCCAGTAAGTTGTCATTCCATCATTTACGTGGTCTTCTTACTAATCGTCTTTCTCTTGCGGAACGGTCTCTTGCCCTCTTTACTACTCTATTTGTTGTTATTCGGCTTATATGATCGTTCCTTTCTACTCTTCTATTTCTTACCCAGTTCTTGATGTTATCTTCTTCTTTGGGTGCCGTCTTCTTAACGAAGGTTGGAGATGACCTCTGCAAAGTCTTCCCTATTTTTGGCTTTCCTTATTAAACTTTGAAAGTCTAATCCTGTCCAATCATTGATGTTGCGTAGCCAGGTCAATTGTCGTCTACCCGGGCCGCGTCTGCCTTCTATTTTCCCTTCTATAATAAGCTGAAAGAAGTTATACCTGTCGTGTCTAAATATGTGTCCAAGATAAGATGTTTTACGCTTCTTGACAATTTCTGAGTTGGCGTTCTCTATTCATATGTCTTAAAACTTCATTTCTAACACGGTCGGTCCATGGAATTTTCAGCATACGACGAAATACCCACATCTGAAAGCTCTCTAAACGTCGTAACGAGCTGACTGTTAACGTCCAAGCTTCCACGCCGTGTAATAGTACACTATATACATAACACTTTATCATGAGGTATCGTAGGGACAAATCCAGATTCATATTTTTTAAGGCGTATTTTATTTCTGACGTTAAGAGGGGGAAGTCGTTATTTTCGATGTTTGTTTGTCTATCAATATTTATTGTTCTATCGTCTGAGAATAGGTTTTGTATATATGTTCGCCATTCAACGCTTATTTCTTCTATTGTGGTCAGGACTCTATCATCCGTGCTTGTTATTGTGCCACACTGCCTAGCGTTTCTGATCCCACACATTTCTTTAATTTTCTTATGGAGAAGTCTATCACCATGTTTATTCTGTAGGTCTTCTATCTCTTCGCAAGTTTCTACAAGCCACTGTGCTTTTGCTTGATGTTATATACCTTGTAATTCCTCTGTAATTTTCAGGTTCCGATTTGTCTCCCTTTTTGAAGGGGATATATCCATTCTTGAGGAATTCTGTTTTGTTCTATTATTTTTTGGATTAGCTTTAATAGTTCTTTGGTCAGATCTGGTCCTCCATACTTTAGGAGTTCGTTCGGTATTCTGTCCTCTCCTGGTGATTTTCTATTTTTTAATTTTCTTATTGCTTTCTTTACCTCTTCCTTCTCAATATTTATTTCTTCGTTTGTCGTCACCTCTGGTGTTGGTGGTTCATTATCGTCACCTTTAGTAAGTAGCGAAAGTAGTCTACCCATGTTTCCTTCTGAATGTGTTTCATTTTTATTAGTTTGTTTATCTTTTTTCTTTGTCCTCTGATCATTCTCCATATTTGTTTTTGTGTTCCGTAGAAGTCATGTTCCATCTGTTTTGAGAAGTTTTCTGGAAATTTAAAGATCTATTTTGGATACTTTTAAAAATTTTAATAAATTTATACCATTTTACACAAGAAACGATTACTTCATAGTAAGTATTTTAAAATATATTCCTCTGTTATATTTGAGAAAAATGCGCGAAGGGGACTTGTGTAGACAGATGGAGAACAGATTGGTGGTACATAGAGTTGCCGGATGTGTTTGAGGAAAAAATCTGACAACTTTTTAATACATATAAATATCTCTAAAAATGACAACAATTTTTTAAAAAAGATTTTTTATATGATGACATCTTTGCGCAATTCAGCGCAACTGACATTTTTATTGGAAAACAAATGCAAAAGATACTTTTTAGTCGATCCTCATTCCAAACTCCCGCAAAAAAAAAATTAAAAAACACAAAAAAAGTGGAGGCCATCCAAAAAAATAATAAAAAAATGGTATATACCAACAAAACATTAAAAACTTGGCGAGAGGGACCCTGTTCCCATCAGAGGTGAGTGTTAAGAATCTGGAGTCTGTTCAGCCGAAAGGCTCTGGAAACTTATCGAAGATCGAAGCTCGGACACAAAACACAAAGATAACAAGAAAAATAAGACCACGGGACTAAAGCACCTCACGCTGTCCTGGACGCGGTGAAGACGTCACAAGGGAGTCTCGTTTTCCAAGACTCTCACGTGACAAGCATTATTATGATAGTATGTAGACTTTCATTGCACGTCAGCGTGCTATGAGAGCGGGTTAAGGAAGAGTGCATGGGGAGTAGTGGAGCTCGGATGATTCTTCCTTGATCTACCTGGGCAAATCCTCCTAAATGAATTGTATGCCCAAATGTTCCTACGGATATGCAAGTATAAATCAGGTCGGAAATTAGTATTGTGTGTGTGTGTGCGTGTGTTGAAAAATTAGCCATTCAAGTAGTATATGCTCAGATATGTTTGATTAGTTAATGTAAAGAAATTCTACGATATTTTCACTACAGTTAATCCTCACTTGTTATTTTTTCTGTTTTTTTCTGTCCTGTAATATGTCCTGTGTGTATATGATCTTTGCGTAGATTTCATGTTATAAAAGATACTAAATACACTAATGCCCAAAATTAACGCATCAACTTAAATGTACCAAAAGTTTGAAGCTATTTTTTTTTCTGAACGAATGATTAGATTTTGATGATGTTTTTTTCATATTATAGATCTATTCCTGGTAAATCAATGTATTAATGTTTTCTGAAAAATATCAACGTTTTACCCGTATACGGAGTGTAAAAATAAAGTTGTGTTTTTTCATCGTTTTTTGCAACACCCTGTGAAATTTATTAGAAATAAACGCTACATCTTATTATTTTGAAATCAATTTGTTCTTTCTCAAGATTTCCGTAAAAAAATTATCTTAATATCTCTATTATTAATGATTATACAGAACTTTAAATGTAACAAGTTTTTGTAAAGTACATAAACTTTATTGACATTTAATACAAATAAAGACTAAGAAAATATAACCTAAATATTCTCGAACAATTGCCCTTTCCCAAAAACACTTAATAACTAGTATTTCCATAACTTAAAATCAAGCAGCGTATTTGGTCTTGATCATTTGCATCCCAAACTTCTCTTACCATAACTTCTATGTCGTCAAAAGAGACAGGTGGTGGTTGTCGCCTCCTAAGTTGACGATCAATAATATCCCACAAATTCTCTATGGGATTGAGATCAGAGCTGCAGGGTGGCCAGTTCATGGTTTGTATTCCAACCTCGTTCTAATATTTGCGAACCACACGTGCAACATGTGGTCCTATGTAAGGAGCAAATGGAACTACATGGTTAGACAAAATGTCTAATATACCTTTCACCTGTTAAGAAATCTCTTCGTAAAGCAACAAGGTCCGTTTGCATTGTAAGAGATATTCCTCCCCAATCCATTACAGATCCACCATTGAATAAAGTAATAGGTCGTATATTACACTGTGCGTAGCGTTCTCTTGGCCGTCGATTAACTCTCACACTGAGCTATATAAGCAATACCACGATTCATCAGTGAACAACACGTACTTCCAGTCATCAACATTTCAGTCAAGGTGCTCTCTGGCAAATTGTAATCTACTTCTACAATGATTTACGTTTAAAGATCTGACTGGTATCCTTATTTGCAGATCTTGTTCGGCGAGACGCCTTTATATAGTGTTTCTACTAATTTGAATATTATGAACATTTGTCACTTGTATTTGTGAATGTCTCATTGTGAGAAAACGTTCTCTTATAGCACGAAGCCTGATAAACTGATCTTGTCGTGGTGTTGTAAGTTTTTCTCTTCCTTATCCACGACGTTTCGTATGGTCTCTTGTTTCTCGAAAACGTTGAATGACTCGTGATATTGTAGTATGAAATACCCCTAACCTCAAGCCTATTTCACGATAACTTAAGCCTACATCAGCTAAAGTAATTGCCTGATTCATCTTGGCTCAGATTTCTTGAAATTGAATGTTGAATTTTTACAATTTAATAAAGTCACGTTACGCTTTGAACGTACTTTTCTTTTTTGTTAATAAAAATATTGATGATTTTTTTACGAAAATGTTAAAAAAAATGAAACTTTTTTAAAGTATTAAGATTAAGATGTAGCATTTGCTTTAAGTAAATTCCACAGGGTGTTACAATATAAGATGAAAAATCAAATTTATTTTTACACCCCGTATCTAGGTGAAATGCTGACACTTCCCAGAAAACAATAATACCGTAATTACTTAGAAATAGGTCTGCAATGAGCAAAAAAATTTATTGAAATCCAATCAAGGATACACAAGAAAAATATCTTAATAATTATGGTAGAGTTGAGGTCGGGCGTTAATTTTGGAGAGTAAGAAATCTTGCAATGCTTTGAACATACTTTTCTTTTTTGATAATAAACGTATCGTAATGATTTTTTTACCAAAATGTGAAGAAAGAATGAAGCGATCTTAAAATATTAATAACGTGTAGCGTTTGTTTCTAATATATTCCACCGGGTGTTGCAAAATTAGATGAAAAAACACAACTTTATTTTTACACCCTGTATATAAGTAAAACGTTGACATTTTTAAAAAAATAATTAATATAGTCATTAACTAGAAATATACCTACAATGTGAAAAATGAATCATGGAAATCCAATTAAGGGTTCAGAAGAAATATAGTTTTAAAATCATGGTCCATTTTAGGTGGTGCGTTAATTTTGGAGAGTAGTATATTTTTGATTTTTTTCTCTCAATCATTATATCCTAGCGCATTGGCACAATGCAGCTTTTAATTAAATCTGATCCAAATCTACTGATACAATTGGAGTTGTCGTTTGCTTGTATTTTATTAAGCATTGTGCTTCTATTTTTCAATATATTGTTAAATTAAAGGGTGACATATTGCCTACTGTTAATATGTAAAAATAGTAATTTATGGAAACAATATAAACTTTTATTTAATTTTTTAAATAGCAACTATTCACCATGAAATTTATATTCTAAATGCATATTGATATTTGATAATTTAAATGGTACATATATATTTTATTCATATAATTCCAAACGATTTTAAAAGGAGAGAAATTTTTAATAAATTAAAGATTTTATTTGTGCTCTATATACTCGATGTAGTTTCCTTCTTTCAACATTCTCATAGTCATACGAGAATGTCTTAAAAATGGATTAAGTCGTATTTAGTAAGAAATAAACAAATACAATGGAACTATAAAGGCGTACTGGGCTCAATGGGAATCTCGGTATCGTTCCAATGTTCTACTATATCGCTTACTCGGGTTGATCATTCAGGGCAAAATCGAAGGAAAACGCTGAAAAATCGGAAAATAACTATCCTCGCTACGGTACATTAGATAATGGATATGTTGATGCGTGTTGCAAAAGAACGCTTGTCATAGTTCGAGACAGATTTTACTGGATCAATTTTCGCCGAGATATGGAAGATTGGTGTAAGAAATGCGATTTATATAATGGTAGAAAAGGTGCACAAAGAAGAAGTCTTGGTAAAATTGCACAATATTTTTCTTCAGAGAGTCTTTTGAATGACTAACAGTAGATATTCTCGGTCTATTTCCGATGACAAAGAGAGGAAACAAATTAATACCTAATGGTCACAATGGATTGTTTTTCAAAATGGCTTGAAATTATATCCCTTATTAATAAAAAAGTGACTACAGTAGCAGATGCGTTCATAACACACGTTGTATCAAGACACGAAATTACTTTACTGTTACATTCTGATCAAGGATAAACACTTTGAACCAGAATGATGTCAGGTTTAATAAAAATCTTGGGTATTAGGAAAACTCGCATTGCACTTCTCAATCCGCACTCAGACGGAATGGTCAAAATACATAATAGAACTGTTTGTCAATCCTACATATTAGAGTTTGTCGCTGATAATCAAAAATATTGGGATACTTTAATTTCTGTATTCCTGCTAGCCTACAGAGGTTCCGAACATGAAGCGATTGATTATTCTCCATCGATGATGATCACTGGAAGAGAAATGAAGCTTCCTCAAGATCTAATTTAGTTCTTTTCGTTACGTTCATCCCGAAAATTAAAAAAAAATAAAAAAGTCTACAAATTTGCTCGTAAAAGTTTGAAGCTTGAAACTGATAAATCTAAGGCCAGTCTCGACATTCGTGCTACCGGGACAACTGTCGAAAGAGGTGATCCAATATGGTTAAATAATCCGAAACGTAAGAAAGGATTTAGTCTGAAACTTCGAAACTGGGAGGGCCGGTATACCGTCTGCAGAAAATAAACGATCTAATATTTATACCGGCAAAGATAAATGGAAACCTAACACAGTGTATTACAGTACAAAGCGGAGTCAGACAGGATGACTCGTTAAGCCCACTTCTCTTTAATATAATAATGGATGAAATGATACAAACAGTACGTAAAGGTCATGGTTATAGAAAAGGGAAAAAAGAAATCCAAATATTATGTTATGCAAACGACGCCGCATTAATCGCCGAGACAGAAGACGAGCTCCAAAGATTAACACATATCTTCAATACAACAGCCAAGAAATACAATATGATAGTATCAGCAGAAAAACCCAAATGTATGACAAGATCTAAATACCCACTATGATGTAAAATCGCAATTGATGGGAAAATAATAAAGCAGGAAGCCAGATTTAGATATCTGGGAATAGATATAACTAGTTACGGAGATGTTGAAGAAGGAGTACGACAACAAAGCTTAAAAGCAAGTAAAGTGACGGGATTTCTTAATGACACAATCTGGAAGAACAAACACCTAAGACAAGGCACAAAAACAAGAATCTATAAAGCAGCCATTAGACCTATATTAACATACACGGCGGAGACAAGACCTGACACATTTAAAACGAGACAACTACTAGAAACAACTAAGATGAAAATACTCCGACGAATATCAGGGAAACGTCTGTTGGATAGGAGAGAAGCGAAAACATATGAAGAGCTGGCAATATAGAAGACGTAAATGGATGGGTGACAAAACGGAAACAGGAGTGGAACCAACACATTAGTAGAATGGCAGAGGATAGGATAGTACGAATAGCACGATATAAGTCACCAAATCCACAAACAAGTATTGGCAGACCAAGAAAAAGATGGTGCGATAATTTAAACAATTTAGGAAGCTAATATTGAAGAAGAAACAGGCTTTAAAGCCTACATACAAGAAGGAAGAAGAAGAAGTAATATTTATACCGCACCCAGTTTTCAGCTAGAACTAAACACAAGCTATATAAAAAAAAGTTTAAAACAAGACATTAGCTCCACACCACGGGGACTGATTCACCTTGTTGGCTTCAGCCGGTTCCCGATAGACAGGTTATTCGAGCCAAACAACTATAAAGAAAGGAGCAATGTTACAGTTTGGAAAGATTTATTCCATATAGAAATACTCTCTTGACGAAAAAGAAAAACTATTAAGAATCTAAAAAACCTAGACTTCAGAACCCAGTCCGAACTGGAATGGGTATTCGAGAATGACATTTTGCCATCAATATACTGATTCAGCGATGTCGTGATATAAACGTTGACCTACACTTGTGCTTTGTTGACTACGAAAAAGCTTTCAATAGAGTAAGACATGAAGAAACTAGAATGGAATAATAAGGGTATCAACGTCGACGGATCATACTTAAACCACTTGCGATTCGCAGATGATAGTTTTAATAGCCGATAATATCCAAGAACTAAATGATATGTTACAACAATTAAATGCAGTTTCAGGAGCGGTAGTCTTAAAAATGAACTACAGCAAAACAAAAATACTGAGTCGAGACCAGACAAATATAACAATACAATATCATACCATAGAAAATGTTGAACATTATGTATATCTAGGTCATGTTATCAAACTAGGAAAACCAAATCAAGATGCTGAGATTAAAAGAAGAACACAACTGGCATGGGGCGCTTTCGGCAAATTAGCATATATCTTGAAAAACACCTCCATTCCTGTAAACTTAAAGAAAAAGGTGTATAACACATGCATACTACCAGTTTGTACTTACGGCTTGGAGACAGTAGCCCTTACCAAAAAATCTGCTAAAAAATTAGAAACAACGCAAAGAACAATGGAACGAATCATGCTTGGAATATCACTAAGAGACATGATTAGAAACACCGAGATAAGACGTAGAACGAAGATTAGGGATATTGTGGAAGAAATTGTAAAAATGAAATGGCGCCGGGCAGATCACGTAGCCCGATATAATGACAACAGGTGGACACGAAGAATTCTAGAATGGAGACCAAGGACGACAACAAGGAGCATGGGAAGACCTCAAAAAAGATGGGTAGATGACATAGGAGCAGGCAAACAGTGGATTAGCTGACGCAAGATAGAGAAAGATGGAAGCAATTGGGAGAGACCTACATTCAGGAGTGGATGGAAAATGGTTGACAAAGAAGAAGAAGACATGAAAAACTAATAGCAATACTTATTAATAAGCCTATTGACAGTAAAATGATGAAGATAATCCCAACATTATATCGGAACCAAAGTGCAATAGTTCACGTTAATGGTGCTCTAAGAAGAAGATAAAGAAAAAGAAAGAAACAGTCCTAAATATTGGTAATAAAAACATAATTATAGGGATAGAGGAAAACTTAACAGTTATAAAGAATACATCGTAAAACTTTTAGACGGTTATAGACTATGTGTCTCACTATCCATAGACAAATAAATAAAAAATACCCTGACATAATTATGAAAAATTACCAATCTCGACAAAATCATCCTCAAAATACTTAAATTAATTGCGAAAATTTGGATAAAATACCGTTAGACTGATTCCGTAAACACATTAAAAATATGAAACCTCAATAAAAATCTGGCAGCTAATTTCAACCCAAAAAAGAATTGAACTAAGAGGAAAAAGGTTATGAGCACGAAGATATTTTTTACAAGATTAGACCAGAATTCAGATGATCATATCCCAAGTTTTCTCAGTTTTTCTCCACGTATGTAAAAGTTGGACAATGAAAAACAAAGTTCTCCAACCCACGAGTAAACAAAAAGAATTATTAGATCGAGCGTTATCAAAAAAAAAAAGATACGAGAAACTTCTACTCATAATCGAAGCTAAAATAGAGGATAAAATAAAAGTCAACAGGAAGACGCCACAATTCAAAGATGGCGTAATTAAAAGAAAGAAGACTTAAGGAACAAGACCAGAGGAAGGTGCCGTAAAAGTTGATGGATAAAGTATATGAGAAGCTCGAAACCACAAAAATCAAGCAATAACAAAGGAACTATATATAAGGAGCATACTGGTAGGAAATGATTAAATATACGAGTATATAAAATGTAATAAGAGCCATAGGGCTAAGAACAAAAGAAAACGAAACTAAAAAAAATATGAAAAAAAAATGAAAATTATTAAAATCATAAAGTAAACATCTTAAATTATATTAAATTATATGTATAATGCGCAATTGTTGCGCAATGTTTAAAAAAGATTGGAAAACAATATTTGTACTTACACATTTCCATTCATTTGTTTATTGTAATGACCATTCTGCGTAATAGAATTCTTCGAATTGGGACTCATTTTTGCTAATGCTTGTTTTCCGACTAATATCTAACTGTAAACCAACTCCACTAAACCAGTGATGCTCCTGGAAACAAAAAAACAATAAAAGCGTTAGTGCTGTACGCGTACTTTCCAAGTACATACGACACTTATACTGTCGTATCTAATGGCGAATTATCTGTAAATAATAGACTTCATCGTTTATATATTTTATCGGAATACGATATATTATATCTATCATAATAAAATTTGAAATTAATTTGATAACCCCATCTTCAAATCATTTTTCCGCATTTTTTAAACGAACGATAAGAACAACGTGGACTTTGAACTTCATATAAAAATATATAGTGGCTTGAAGTGCAAAAAATTTGGCAAAATGAAGGACAAAATATATTTAAAGAAAGTTAATACAAACAAATAACTGTCAACGATTCATTTCTTTTAATATTTTCGTTTAAGGTTTATTTCTATGCTTTATTATTTTTGCTTTTATTATTTTCTTATTTAAATTGTTTTGGTTTTTCAACCTTTGACGTCAATATCGGCCCAAATGTTTGCTCTCAATTTTTTCTAGTAGATATTCTTGATTAATTTGATCTAATTTCTTTATTTATATATCTATCTAAAAAATAATTATAAGACGTTTGATTTCCATCGCTTTGGTGCTTTTTTTGTAATTTCCATTCACGCGCTTACGCTGTAAGTTTGATAAATATTATGTTAAAAACCTTTGACAAGCATACGAATAAGCTGAATTTTGCTGAGAATGTCAATTTTGGGACCCTAGAAAATATGCAAAAAATTTGTTACTCCTAATCTTGGGCTTCCCCCTAAAATCCCCCCTCGTAGACGGGAAAAACTGGAAACATCGATTTACCAAGAATCTGTACGTCATGAAAAAAAAATGTAGAAATTAAACACGAAGTGTAGAAATCTCTCAGAACCAACTCTTAAAGCGACCGGCGATTTTAAATGTCAGTTACGCGAATTTTTACCGTCTAGTTAATACAAATTTTACTTAAAAAAATTATTTCGCTCGCGTCACTGACATTTGAAATCCACGGTCGCTTCAAATGTTTCCGAGAGAACGGTTCGTTCTACACAAAAAATGCTAACGTTTTTACAGTCTAAGAGGGGGATTTTAGGGAGAAACCCGGGGATAAGAGTGGTAAACTTGTCTAAGTTTGTAAGTAAATAAGTAATGTCTAAGTATTATGTGTTGATATTAAGTATAAAATAAAGCTAAGGAACAAAGTGTGAGAGTTTTAATCTACAATCCAACAGGTTATGGGCCCAGAAAACTCTATAGAAATAAAATATGGCAAGTATAGTAAAGAATACATTTAATATTGAACTTTTGAATGGGGCCAATTATTCCGCAAAAAAAAATGAGTCGAACAATGGATTACTACGGAGTTCAATGAGAATAATTATACAAAAGAGTCACAAAAGTTAGAAGCGAAACAGAAAGGTAGAGATTGTAGGTCAATAATATTGTACAATGTATAGATGACAATCAATTAGAGGTTATTCGAGATAAACCAACAACTTATAATATGTGGCATGCTCTATAAGAACGATATGAAAAAGAGGACTACCTGAACAAATGATTTTGAGAAAGAAATTATTATCTATGAAATTAAAAGAGGTCAATGATCTGGAGCAGTTTTTTAGTGAATTCCACGATGTAACAAGACAATTGAAAGCAACAGAAGTGAAAATCATGAACGAAAATTTATTACGTAACCTACTACTCTCTATGCTGCCATCCTTTGAAACAGTTATTGCAATTCTAGAAAATTTTAAGTCCAAAAGAGATAACACTTGAATTGGTAAAGAAAAACCTTCGAACAGAAGTGGAAAGAAAGAAGGCATCTTTGTCCAGTACTACAAAATATGAAAAACCAGCAGTTTTCTTAATGGAAACCTTAGTTTGTTACAAATGTCATAAGTCAGGGCATATGCAAAAGGATTGTAGAGTAAATGCAGAGACATATACTAAAGCACCTATGAGAGGATTTAATAAATGTTACAGAGGAAATGGTCAAATGAGAGGAAGTTTCAGAGGTAGGAGTTTTAGAGGCCAGAGAGGAGGTAGTGGTCATCAATTAAGACAGATTTTCAAACCAAGGAAATTACACATAGATATGGGAGACAACAGTTACAATCAGGAAAATAATGTTTTTTGACCGATTATGTTAAATTAGATTCTGAGGTATGTAAAAATAAAGATGAATTATCGTTTTATATAGATTCAGGATGCTCAGATCACTTAGTAAACAATAAATGCGATTTTCAAGATTATGTACAACTTGATAATCCAATATTGATATAGCAGTAGCTGAAAATAACGATTATATGCAGGCAATAGGTGTAAGGAACATTAAAGTTTTAAGTCAAGTAATAAATAATGAGGTAGAATGTACCATTAAAAATGTCTTTTTTGTGCCAAAATTAAGACGTCACCTATTATCAGTTAGATAACTAGGAATATCAAATATTACAGTAATTTTTTATCAGAGACAAGTATCTTTGTATAATGCAAATAATTTAGTAGGCTTGGGTCATAGAAATAGGTTGAATGTTTTAATGTTGAAACTTTCTATAATGATACACAATTTATGCCATAAAAGATTAGGCCACATTTTTCACGAAAAACTAAGAAAACTTGTAAACAAAAATGGTTCAGTGCCTTTAGATAGTTAAATTAAGCAAAGTTGAATTTTGTGAAGCGTGTGTTAGGGGTAAAATAACAAGATTAAAATTTAATACAGCATCTGATGTTAAAAGATTATTAGAAATATTTCACACAGATGTGGTAGGAGGAATTACTCCACTAAGTCATGATGTAGGAAAATATTTTGTAACTTTTATTGATGGTTTTTCAAGTTTTTGTGTTGTTTATATTATTAAAGGTAAAAATGAGGTTGTTAAATATTTAAGAGAATAGATGAATATAGTACAATCAAAATTCAATAAAAGGATTGTGACTTTAAGATGTGATAACGGGGGAGAATATATTTCAAATGAAATTAGACAGTTATGCAAAGAGAATGGAACATGGATAGATTATACCACATTTGGCCCACATTAGCCCCATTTATAAAAAGGGAGACAGAAAAGAATGCGGAAATTATAGAGGCATTAGCGTAACTAGCTCGCTGGGAAGGTTATATGGTCATATATTGAAAAGAAGAATAGAAGAGGAGTATAAAGAAATTGAAGAACAAAGCGGCTTCAGAGCAGGAAGATCGTGCGTGGACAACACATTTACCCTTCAACAAGTAATTGAAAAACGAACAGCTCGAAACCTCCCTACGCATCTGGTATTTATAGATCTGGAGAAGGCTTATGATACAGTTCCTTTAAAACTCTTATTTAGTGTCTTGACGAAAACGGACCTTAGTAAAACATATCTAAAAGCAATACTGAACATCTATAAATGTCCTCAAAGCACTGTAAAAACAGGAAATACTTTCTCAAGGATATTTACAGTAACGAAAGGCTTGAGACAAGGATGTTGTCTTTCCCCCACCCTATTCAAAATATATATCCAAGAAGCACTGCACCAGTGGAGACAAAAATGTGCGGGATTGGGGTTGAAGCTTAACAACCATTATCTGACAACGCTGTTCTTTGCAGATGATCAAGTACTAATTGCAAGCTGTGAAGAAGATGCAGATTATATGCTTAGAAAGCTCAAAGATGAATACGAAAAATGGGGGATGAGTATGAATATGTCTAAAACAGAATATATGCGAATAGGCAGTGAAGACGAAGACCCGGATTTGGAAATTAGACAAATGAAAAGGTGCTACGAATACAAATATTTGGGAAGTATTATCTGCAGTAAAGGAACAACGGAACGAGATATAGACTATAGAGTGCAACAAGGTAGGAAGAGTGTTCAAATTCTGAATTCGATACTTTGGTCCAACAAAGCTACTATTAGAACTAAAATGACTATCTACAAAGTAATGGTAGAGCCCATTCTTACATATGGAGCAGAATGTTGGCAAATGACAATAAAAGGAAAGAAAAAAGTTGACACGGTTGAAATGGACTACCTAAGAAGAGCTTACCGTATATCAAGAGTAGAACGTATACCTAATTCTGAAATTAGAAGAAAAACAGATAGAGTACATACAACTTCTGAAAGAATAGAAACTAGACAGTTAATATGGTATGGACACGTACAGAGGATGGACGACAACAGATGGCCAAAAAGAGCTATGGAATACAATCCAAGTAATAGAAGGAAACGAGGAAGACCAGCCAAGTCTTGGATACAAGGTGTTATGGAAACCATGAAAGACAGAGCCATTGATGAAGACACCTGGAGAGATAGAAAAAGATGGCGATCGAAATGCGGGAAGCGGCAGAAGCTGTAGGATCCCCGCTTATATATATATATATATATATATATATATATATATATATATATATATATATATATATATATATATATATATATAGATTATACCACACCATATACTCCAGAATATAATGGAAACGCAGGACGATTCAATAGGAGTTTAATTGACAAAGCAAGAGTAATGATAGAAGAAGCAAAAATGTCAAAAACATTCTGGAATGAAGCAGGGTTGCAGCATATATTTTAAACCGAACTCCGAACAATCATTTAAATAATGTGAACCTGCTGATGTATGGAATGATAGGAAACCTGATATTAAAAATATAAAAATATTTGGATGTACTGCATATGTACATGTAACTAAACAATTCAGAGAAAAGTTTGATGATAAATCAGAAAAAATGATTATGATAGGATACACAAATACAGGGTACAGATTGTGGAATGTAAATGAACAAAAAGTAGTAACTGCTAGAGATGTACTTTTTAATGAAAACGATTTTTGTCATAAGAAAAACTAGGCACAGATACAAATTAATGAAGAGCAAAATGATGAATTTGAAGAAGTATAAAAGAAGATTATAGTGATGATGAAATAGAAGAATATGAGAGTTCAAGTAAACAAAACAGAAAATGTAATTTTAACTAAAGGGCACAAAAGAATGGTAAAAATACCAGAGAACTACAGTGACTATGAGTTATATATGGCTTTTGATGCCATGTCTTTTATAGAAAGGGCTTCCAGAGACAGTAGAAGAGTTAGAAGTTAGAGAAGATAAGAATTTATGGAATTTATGGATAAAAGCAATGGAGAGGAAAATAGAATCAATGGAGAAAAATAATACATGGACGGAAGTGATGAAAATACGAGAAAAGATAGAGATTTTGAAAATAAAGTGGGTATTTGCAAGTAAACCATTGGAAAACAAGGAAAAAGATAGGTATAAGGCAATACTAGTTATCAGAGGTTATGCACAAAGAGAGAGTTTTGATTATGAAGATTTTTACTCACCAGTGGCAAAAATAATTACAATTAGAATACTTCTGACAGTTAGAAATCAATATAAATACTACTTTAAATAGTTAGATGTAAAAACGGCGTTCCTTAATGGAGATCTAAAAGAAAATGTATGTATTTACCCACCAAATACAACAAATTGTAAACCAAATAAAGTTTTGAAATTAAATAAATCACTTTATGGACTGAAGCAAGCATCAAAGTGTTGGAATATTAGACTAAATGAATATTTACTTAAAATGGGTTACAAGAGATCAAAGGCTGGTTACTGTTTGTACACAAAAGTTTTTAAAGATTGGCATATTATGTATTTGTTAATAGACGTAGACAGATGATATTGTAATAACAGGACCAGATTTGAACAGAATTGAGGTAGACAAGGAAATGTTAATTAAAGATTTTAACAAATCAAGGCAATAATAGTAATAATTATCCAGTACGACAGCTCATACGCTGCTTAATGTATCTGATGTTAGGATCTAGACCTGATATTAGAGCTATGCAATAATTTATTTAAGCATATTTCATGATAAAAGCAGAAGTGAGGTATGGATAAGTTTTAAAATAATTCTAAGATATTTAAAGGGGACTAGAAATGTAAATTTGATTTTTAAAAGAAATATACAAGAAAAACTTTTTGTTTGTTATGTAGATTCTGATTGGGCTGTATATGTAACAGATAGAAAATCGGTTACAGGTTACTACATTGTACTTAATTAAAATTTTTGGAAATACGATTGCACAAGTCACCCGAAAACCAAATTGTGTCAATCTTTCAAGTTCAGAAGCAGAATTAGTAGCTTTATGTGCAGCAGTGCAAGAGTGTTTATGGATTAATAAAATTGCTTATTGATATGAAGATAAAAGTTAAAAATATTACTGTGTATGAAGAGAATCAAGGGTGTATATCTCTTATTAAGAACCCACAAAATAACAAAAGAATTAAATATAAGTAGTGATTTAGATTGAAATAATTTTAAGTTTGTTTTATTGTTAAATAGTTTGCGACTTATTTTGTACTGAATACTTATTTGCTTATAATAACTATTGCCGACCAAGGAAGATATAGAACACAAACATATCATTGAAATAAACATGATATTTACTGAAACTCTAATGAAAGTGGGTAAAGAAATAGCACAGACAACAACAAAAAAAGAAAGTTTCATATCCCAGGAAACAAAGATTCTTGTGAACACAAGAAAAACATTACTAGAACAAGAGGACAGAAATAAAATGGAATACAAAGAAATAAACAAAACTATTAGAAAAAATATCAAGGAGTGTGAACGGAGAGTACAGGAAGAAAAGATAGAGAAAACAATTGAAAAAAATAGAAACATGAAGTGCTTAAAGCAGAACCTGGGAAACATACAAATTAATAGCATAAAGAACAAAGAAGGAGTGGAGACCAACAATATAAAAGAAATGTTACAGATAACGCACGAATATTATACAAATCTCTATAAAACAGAACAAAAACCAATCCAAGAAATCCGTAATCAGTTACAACTGATTACGGATCAGCAGATTTCAACTGATGAAAATAAAGAACGTTAACTCTGACCTACAACCAGAAATCAGTAAAAATGAAATAAAAAAGGCACTCAAAGAAATGAAGAATAACAAACCTTCTGGGAAAGATGGAATAACTGTGGAAATGCTAAAAAATGGGGGAAAAACTACAGTGGAAGTTCTTTATGTACTAATGAATAAAATATTGAACACAAAACAAATACCCACCACATGGAATGAGGCAATAACACTATTACTATTTAAGAAAGGCGATAGAAAAGATCTGAAAAACTATAGGCCCATAACGCTACTGAATGTAATGTACAAACTGTTAACTAAACTACTAACAAACAGATTAACAAATAAGTTAGATAATTACCAGTCAAAAGAGCAAGCCGGTTTTAGAAAACGCTTCAGTACAAGCGACCATCTGCTTACGATAAAAATTTTAATTGAAAAGGCCAACGAATATCAAATCCCAATGTATATGGCATTTGTAGACTTTGAAAAAGCATTCGATAAGGTGGAACATTGGGCAGTAAAGAAGTCTTTACAAAATGGGAGAATAGACTAGAGATATACGGACTTAATTTCCAATATATATGATCAAGCAACAACATCCATCAAAATAGTTGAACAAACGGAGCCCATTAAGATACGGCGAGGAGTCAGACAGGGTGACACTATATCACCCAAACTATTCAATCAAGCTTTGGAAGATGTTATGCGGAAATTACAATCGGAAAAACGGGGTATTAACATAAATGGCCAATACTTGAATCACTTGAGATATGCAGATGACATTGTATTATTAAAAGATAAAAGGGAAGAATTACAAAATATGATGGATGAATTAAATAGCGAATCAACAAAAATAGGTTTACAAATGAATTATAATAAAACGAAAATTATGACCAACCAACCAGAAGAATTATTAATTACAATTGCACAAACAACTATAGAACAAGTAAAAGAATATGTATATTTGGGACAACTAGTTAAATTAAATAAAGAAAATCAGACCGGAGAAGTAAAGAGAAGGATACGGTTGGCTTGGGTATCATTCGGAAAACTTTCCTATATACTAAAAAATAGAAAATAGTCCCATATTTAAAACAAGAGTCTTCAACCAATGTATACTTCCTGTTCTCACATACGGTTCTCAAACTTGGACGTTTACAAAGGAAAACATAGAAAAAATAGCCAAGACCCAAAGAGCCATGGAAAGGCAAATGCTGAACATCAGGCTATCAGACAAGAAAAGAAATACTTGGATCCGCAACAAAACAAAAGTGTATTAACGCAGACAGCAAAACTTAAGTGGAAGTTCGCTATACTTACCACAAGACAGAAAGACGACAGATGGAATAAGATGATTATACACTGGAGACCATATAGTTACAAACGAAAAAGAGGAAGGCCACAAATGAGATGGTCAGATGATGACTTGAAGAAACACGCAGGCCTGAAGTTGATACAAACTGCCTACAATAGAGAGGCATGGAAGAAGGAAGAGCAGGCCTATGTCCAAAATTGGACAACAAGGGCTGTATAGATAGATAGATAGATAGATTTATTTGCTTGTTCACTTATAAATGAATAATAAGATTTTCTTTTGACTATAGGAGAATATAGGAAAATATTAAGAGAGGGTGTAAAGTGTAAAACTTCCTTTAATCCTTTTTGTGATGTTATGTGTCATTGACTGAATCAGAATGACAGATGATTAGAAATAAAAGTTAAGATGTATAGTATGTAATATATAGTATAGATTATTGTGCCGAAAAATGGTAGAAATGTACAATATTGATATTGAGTATAAAATAAAGCTAAGGAACAAAATCAGAAACATTATTTTTTAGGAAGTCTATATAAATAAAGGCTTAAGACAGGGGTGCTCATTAGTACCGATTATTTAAAATATATTTAGAATAGGTGTTGAAAAATTGAAAAAAGAAATGCCGTGAAATTGGAATTTCCGTAGAAGATGAAACCCTTTGCAGATGATCAGGTCCTAACAGCGGGATAGAAACGGCAGCAGTTATATGTTTAGAAAATTACACGAGGAATACAAATGGAGTCTTACAGTAAATACAAAAAAAATGAGTACGATATATAATTATTTTAAGTAAAGATACCTACCTACCAAAATTCTAGTGTTTAGTGTAAAATCTGTGTAAATCTGTTCTGGTATCTGTCGCAAAAAACTTTTGTTGTTATATTAGTTGAAGAAAAAATTGATAAGGGAATCTATTGTCAAGATTTATTAGCAATTTTAAGACATTGTTATCTAAAATAATAAAGTTATCACTGTGATAAAACCGAAAAAAACTCTAGCAAAATAAATAAAAAGATAAGACATAATTTTTACAAAACAATTTTTGCAGTATCTTGAGTATACTTTGTCTACAAATAATATCTTACCTTAAAACGAAGTTTCTAATAGACCATCAACTTCTCCCCAATCGACACTAATATATATCTAATACTGTATTACTTCACAATAAATACAGAAAGATAATGGTTGTATAATGATCTAATAATATTACCTGTCTCAGTAGAAAATTTTGGTGTCAACGCAATTACAAAATTTCCAAGAACTGAAAGGTTTATATTACAACTTAATAGATATCGGTAACTAATGATTTTAAAATATTCCACAAAAATTTGAGAATATGTACACAGTGTTCGAACATTTTTTACATTTTCATACCTTCAAATTGTAGACATTAGACATGGGATATTTTAATATATGAAAACTTAATTCATTTTTCCAAAATATTGTGGAAAATAATAACAAAAACACAGACAAAAACACAGTACAGAAGCTGAGAGATGCAACTGTTGCAAAACAGTACTGGGAAAATGTTACCAATAGGTTAAGGAATCAAAGTCTAGGCGAAGAAGACCAGAGAGATACAGACTCATTCTGGAACAGGATAAGGGAAGATATTGAGTCAGCAGCACAAGATGAAATAGGAACAGAAACTTGTACCCGAAAAAATCACTGGTTTGACGATGAATGCAAAGACGCAACACAGAAAAAAATGAAGCCTATGCAAAAATGCTTACCCGCCGAACTAGAACAAGTATAGAGAATTACCAGACAAAGAGAAGAGAAGAAAAGAAAATACACAGAATGAAGAAACGAAACCACTTAAAAAAGGAACTTCAATATATAGAAAACCTCAACAGAGAGAAAGAATTCAGAACATTCTATAAGAAAGTTAACATCAACAGAAAAGAATTTAAGGCAAACACAAATCAATGTAGAAGTTTAAATGGCGATCTCTTAACAACAAGAACAGACGTACTAAACCGATGGACGGAATATTTTAACCAGATACTTAATATAGAGGAAGAAGAAAACCCGGAAGACGAAAGCTGCGAGGTAAGCGGAGCAGACGAGAGGGAGGAGGATCCACCAACGATCCTGGAAGTTAAAGACGCTGTAAACAAACTAGCCAGAAACAAATCACCCGGAATAGATAATCTCCCAGCGGAATTATATAAAGAAGGTGGCCACGATATCATAATAGCCCTACAGCAGCTTATAAAAGAAATATGGATACAGAAGTCCCTTCCCAATGATTGGAATATTGAAATACTTTGCACCATACACAAAAAGGGTGATATCTTTGAATGCTCTAACTATCGAGGAATTACGCTCCTAAATGCAGCGTATAAAATATTCTCCAATATACTATGCCATCGTATGGCACCATATGCAGAGCGAATAATAGGACAATACCAGGCTGGTTTCAGAGGTGGTAAATCAACAATTCATCAGATTTCAACCCTAAGACAAATTCTAGAGAAAACACTGGAATACGGTGTAGACACGCACCACATATTTATAGACTACAAGGCAGCCTACGACTCTGTAAATAGAAGAGAATTGTTTAGAGCAATGATAGACCTAGGAGTACCAAATCAGTTGGTAAGTTTAACCAAACTAACCCTTGAAAAAGTTGAATGCAAAGTACGAATCCAGGGGGAACTCTCTGAACCTTTTAAAACAAATAACGGGCTACGTCAGGGAGACCCACTCTCCTGTATACTATTCAATCTAGCTCTGGAAAAAGTAATACGTACGTCACAAATCACAACTACCGGTTCAATATATAACAAATCTGTGCAAATCTTAGCATATGCTGATGATATCAATATTGTTGGGAGAACGGAAAACGCAGCACGAGAGGCGTACGTAGCATTAAAGGAAGCGGCTACAAAAATGGGTTTAATAATAAACATTAACAAAACAAAATACATGAAAATAGGTACGCAACCACAAACACTACGGCCACTTGTTATAGAAAATGACGTCATCGAAGCAGTTAACGAATTTGTATACCTGGGAACGCTCGTCAATACTGAAAATGACACTACCGCAGAGATAAACCGCAGAATTTGCACGGCTAATAGATGCTATTTTGGGCTTAATCTCCTTTTTAAATCTACAGTTATATCAAGAAATACAAAAGTAAAACTCTACAAAACAATAATACGCCCAGTCCTAACATATGGTTCAGAAACCTGGACTTTAACAAAAAGCAATGAAAACATGTTAGGATGTTTCGAAAGAAAAATACTAAGGCGCATCTATGGAGCGGTAAATGAAAATGGTGTCTGGAGAAGACGATACAACTTCGAACTCTATAGGATATACCAGGAACCAGATATCGTAAAACACATAAAGATAGGACGTCTGAGGTGGGTAGGCCATGTTATGCGGATGGAGCAAACCGACCCAGCTAGAAAAACGCTCCTTGATAGACCTATTGGTCAAAGAAGAAGAGGAAGACCCAGAACAAGATTCCTAGATAACATCGATGAAGACATGAGAAATATGGAAATACGTGCTTGGCGGAGGAAGGCGATGGATAGGGACGACTGGAGAAAAATTCTTGGGGAGGCTAGGACCCACACAGGGTTGTAAAGCCAAAATGATAATGATGATAATAACAAAAAAATGATTACGAGTATAGACCTATTTTTTTTTATTCAGTTTATTGTGTCTCAACTACAAGATTATTGACACTGGGTCAATTTTGTTCTGGATCTTTCTAGCTTGAATTTTTATCTACTCGAGCGACTGACGAGGTGGGGACACCAAAAAAAACATTTATATCGTTCTATTGATACCGATTCAAACAAGAAAAGTTTTGACTAAATTTGTGCTCCAACGCCATAATATTTGCCTTTTATTTCATCAGAGCAATAACCAGCTTTTGCTGAAAGTTTCTAATCGTTTGCATATATAAATTTGATGGAGTTCAGAATACGATTGTGTTTATATTCCGGAGAATTGTTATTGTAATTTAATAATATCTATAGCCGAGTGGTAGTGATTGATGTAACCTGATTGACTTATTAGCTAACAAATTAAGGATACCTTATATTTCTCTGTAGGCTGTATTTGTAATTCGTAAAAATCCCAATTTCATTAGTAATCCAGTCGTCAGAGAGTTGTCCCCTAAAAATCATACAAACAAGCACTTTTACCTCCGTGCTTCCCCCTAAAACTCCCCAGTAGGGGGGTTTTAGAGGGAAGCACGGTTTTAGGACATTTTTTATTTGAAACATTTTTTTCTGCGGTGTACACATTCTTGGTAAATCGAATTTTTTGCGTTTTTGAACCTATGAGGGGGTTTTAGGAGGAAGCCAGCGTGTAAAAGTGGTAAACTTTTTTGCATCTTTTTGAGATCCCAAAATTAATATTCCCGTCAAAATTCAGCTTGTTCGTATAATTTTTAGTAGTTCAGTGGCATTTTCGTCTGTGACGACAGGAGTATAGACATAATCATCAGTCATGATCTGGTATCTACAAATTTAAACTTATTTATATCCATTTTCCCACCGTATTGGCACCAGAGCTGTAAAAGATACTTTTTAAAAGTATCTAAATACTTTTAAGATAATTGAGGCAAAAAGTATCTTAAGATACTAAGTATCTAAGATACTTTTTTGTGAAAGTATCTAAAGATACAAAATACCGGAAAAGTATTTAGAGTAAAAATATCCTAGATACTTTCAAGTATCTAAGATACTTTTGAGTATCTAAGATACTTTTAAGTATCTAAGATACTTTTAAGTATGTAAGATACTTTTATGTATCTAAGATACTTAGATGCTTTTGTAGTAACTAAGATACTTTTAGGATATAATATAAAGGTACTCGGTACTCTACTACTCTACAGTAGATTGTCGATACTTTTATTTTAAAATCATCATTTTAACCCTTTAAATTATCATACAATTTTAGTTTAAGCCAGCAGGTACTTTGAAATGGTATACTTTGGGCTTTGGGGTAGATAAGAAATAAAAGACGTTAAGTTATTACAAACTATTAATAACTATGTATTGAAAACAAAAATCCAACATTAAATTTTCAAAACAATATAAAATAAACATAAATTCGTGTTAAAAACAGCATAAGATGCATTGTGCATTAAAAACAGAACATTCAACATAATTAAATTTTTAAACACAATAGGATAGGATATAAAAAAATAGTAACATTTTGGTAGCTAATAACTAGTTAGTATAACCACTAGCTTTTAGTAAAACTAAATTTTCAAAAGTATGATCAGACAAGGCATGACGTCGGGGTGAATTAATAAAAGTTGCAAAAGAAAACATTCTTTCAACAGCTCCAGAAGAAGGTAATGGCGTATTGAACTTTTTAAATAATTGTTCTAGGTATAATATTATATTTTTTTAACATTTGTATGTTGGTTTCAGAATCGGCCAAATATTGTAATAGTTGCAGCTCAGCTTGTCGTTTATAATCTAAATCAGTATAGCCAGTGTTTTCGTTTTGCGTTTGAAGATCGGAGTATTCGGAGTTAATATCAAATTCAAAGAAGTCGTTTTGCATTTTGTTACTTTTCATTACAGTAGTAATGTTATTTGTACTTACATCAAATTGTTTTAATTGTTCCTCATTTTCCTTCATAATTTTTATAGCTTCTGTAATTACCAAATCCTTAATTTCACTAAGGTCATTTTCGATATTCCTGATTCCTCGAAATGCAGTAAGCCAACGTGTTTTAAATAAAGGATTAGTAACTGCAGCAATTATTGCAGATTGGTTAGTCAACTTAAGAAGTTTTTCAAATCTGGAGTTTAAAGATACTGTCAGAGCGTTCAAAATAGGTTCCACATATTTAAACTTATTGGTTTTAAGCTTTTCAATTTTAACAAACAAGCTTACGATTGATGGTAGAAGGAAACCGTAGTACATATTTTGTTCGCCTTAAAGAATGTCAACTGCCAAAGCAAACGGTTTTAGTATTTGGCATAATTCTGCTAAATAATTTAGGTCAGTATCTCTGAGCCGATCTTGTTTTCCAAAATTTAATTTTTCGTATAGAGATTCCAGTTTTTCTTTAGACTTAAGAATCTGGTTCAGAGCATCGAACATGGAATTCCAACGAGTCACACCCAACGAGATAAACGGATAATGTTGCGGGCCGGCGGGCGGGATGCAAAGAACAATACACATCGTCTCTCCCGCTACAACCGGGGCGACAGGTCGAAGCTTGTCGGATCATGAAAAGTATCTATTTCTCAGGTCCTGAGTAAGTATCTAAGATACTTTTTTGTATCTAAGATACTTTTAGTATCTAAAGATACTTTTAAAGATAAAAGATACTAGATACTTTTAAGAAGTATCTAAAGTAAAAGTAACTTTTAAATGAACCAAAAAGTATCTTAAATAAAAGTATCTAACATACTTTTAGTATCTTAGATACTTTTTTTATCTTTTTACTAAAAATACTTTCAGCTCTGATTGGCACCTTAGAAATGCACCATTTACTATGATGTCTTTGGAAGAAAACAATTTATATTGTATACAGTAATATTTTCAAAATTTATGTACTTTTTCAGGTTAAAGTGTATCACAAGATTAAAGTCCCAAAAATTATATTTAAAATGGGTACCTAACAAATAGATAAATCAAATGACGCTATTAATAATTTCAAGTAGGTATTGTAATGAATATCAATAACTTTCGTACTTATCAGAAGTTGTCTGATAGATAGATTTGGAGAGTTAAAAATGGTAAAAATTGCCACTTATATTTTGACAATGCGGAAAATATAAAAAATATTTATCACAGAAAATTAATTCAATGTCTTTTAAAATCACCTTATTTAAAAAAAAACCTTTGTGACCTTTATTAAAAAAATATATTATTAAAGGTACCCTTTTATAAGTAGATGAACCTACTTTAAAACCACTTTTTTCACTACAGACGAAATAAGTCTAGGGTAGACTAGATTTTGTCGAACTGAGAGAATTGTTCTTAAGTCTTGAGTGTAAGAGAACTGATATCAGCAGAGAACAGGAAGCAATTATAATAAAGTACCGTGCAAAATCCGAATTAAAACACACATATAAGGTTGAGAAATCGAATAAATCAGAAAGATGAAACTTGAAAACCTGCAGGATGACTCAACAAGGCACCTACTCCAAAAAATGATAACACTAGAGGTCTTAGAAGATCTTAGACTAAGCTACAGAAACCATTAGCCTAGCCCTTTCCAGCGAAAAACAATTTATGGTTTTGCTGTAAAAAATGCACGCGTTTTCCTTGTAGCGGAAACAGGAATAGTTTTAAACAAGTCCTTTGTCATAAAAAATAATATGTTTATTTTAGTTATTCTGCACACACTCAACACGCTGTTTATTAGACAGCCTGTTTATTGGGCAGCCTCAAGTTGATATTTGCGGACAATGCGAAGAGTTGGGCACAAAACTTAAAGATGTGAATTTAAACGAAAACGCAAAGAGAGTTGCCGCTGCCGAATTAGTAGTCCATAAACGAAGAGCTAACAAATTTTAGTCAAAACTTAATAAAATCTCTACCTTGTGCCATGAAAGAGAAGATGTTGGCGGAATAGTTTTTGACTATATTCAAAATATACCCTTGCCTGTTATACCTGTTCAAGAAATGTTTTATTACAGACAGTTTGGTTATATGAGTTTGAAATACACGATTTAAAAAACGATACTGGACATTTTTATACATACCATGAAGTACAAGCAGCGAAAGGCCCCAATGAGGTATGTACGTTTGTTAATGATTATGTACAGAAAATGCCAGCAGAGATTCAAGAGCTCCACATATTTTCTGATAGTTGTCCGGACCAAAACCGGAACAACACTGTAGTCAGATATTTATTAGCCCTTGCAGCTTCAAAGCGGTTTCGTAAAATTTTTCACTACTTTCCATTGCGTGGTCACTCTTTTTTGCCTTGTGATAGGGACGTTGGAACTTTGAAGAGAGTGGTAAGAAAATACGATAGAATATATCTTCCAGAAGATTACGAAAAGATGATGCTGTCTTGTCCCAAATTAAAGCCGTTTACGATTTCAACAATATGGCATAAAGACATAATTGACTACAAAAATTGGTGGCCGAACCACTACAAAAAAATCACCCAGTCTTGCGATGGAACAAAAGATAAATTTACAATATCACATTATAGGCAATTTACTTATGATAGTTCTACACCAGGGTACGTCACAACTAGCAATTATGTTGGCGGATTCATCACAAGCAGTTTCAAGTTAGTCAAACCTAAAGCAACTCAAATTTTACCAACCAATCCTGCATACACTAAAACATTACCAATCAATATAAAAGAAATTGATAATCTTAAAAATGTAATGCGATACATTACAGGAGAAGTTTTGGAATTTTATTATCACGTTACGTCATGGGAAAGCACCAATGTTGACGCTGAGGCGACTCAGGAAGACCAATAAGTACCATTTCCTTTAGGTCCTTTCAAAAATGATAATGCTTTTACGTTCTAAAAACTTATATGGCCAAATATCTTACAAATAATACACGTTATTCAAATTTGTTGTTTTATTTTATTAATAACGTAAATCTTTCAACGCATTTTTAATGTTGAGTGGAAAAACGGTATAACTCCAAGTGAAGTTTGGGCGCGCATATCGTTTATTAAAAAACAAAAATAATTTTTTTCTTTACATTCGTTTAAAGAATTTGATTGTCTTCAAACTTGCAATGTACATATTTCTTGTGTAATGTATACTTTTTAAAATAAACAGTTTTTTCAGGTTATCTCAAATGCATGATTTTGGAGTTATATCGTTTTTCCACTCAGCGATTCAAATATTTTTGATGCTCTGATTTCAAAAGTGACTTTTTCATAGTAGTGTTTTTGAAATCGATATTATAATTTTAACTTCGCTCGAAAAGATATAGGTACACAAAGTCACATGGAAATCACCAGACCGACTTACAGTAAATATCATAGATTATTCTATTGTAAACTCAAAGACAGCAATCCAATATAATAAATGTTCGCACCAGAAGAGGAGTAAATGCGGATTATGATCACTACAGGATCGAAAGTATGGTAAGTGCCAGAATTTTGAACGTTGAAAAAAGGAAATAGTTTCCTTGAAAACATGAAAACATAAATCAAGAGTGGGAAGGGTGCAGAAGTATCATGAAAGAAGCAACTGAAGAATTACTAGGTATGAAAGATAAACAAAAAAGAACAAGAAGTAATGACTGTTTTGACGAAGAATATCAGACTATAACAGAGAGACAAAATACAGCATATTTAATGATGCAACAGGGGTACAAACCCGACAAACAGAGAAGGAATATAAATAACTACGCAAGTTGTGTTAAAGTCAAATTTCCCCCAACTAGTTCGGGTTCACAAATGCTGTTGGTACAAGAGAGGCTTTGTTCTCAGTACAAGTCTTATTCCAGAGATGCAGAGACGTCAACTGCGACGTATAAGCATGTCTGGTTGATTACGAGAAAGCGTTCGATCGAGTACAGTACGCCAAGATGATGCAAATACTAAAAGAAGCAGAAATTAACAACCAAGATCTGAAATTAATTAAAAATCTTTACTGGAATCAGACAGCAAATCTCAGAGTTGAAGGTGAACACACTGACTATGTGAAAATCATGCGTGGAGTGAGGCAAGGCTGTATTTTATCTTCTCTAATCTTCAATCTGTACTCTGAAAAAATATTTATCGAAGCTTTGCACGAAACTGAAAAAGGTATTCTACTAAATGGTTATTGGCTAAACAACATCAGATATGCAGATGACACCATAGTATTTGCGGACAACTTAGAAGACCTACAAGTTCTTTTGAACAAAATCACGTATTACAGTCAACAATATTAACTCAATATAAACGTTAAGAAGACAAAGCTTATGATAATTAGCAAGAAAAGGATAACAGAAGGTCGACTCTATATCAACCAATCCCCTGTCGAAAGGTATAAAAGGTATAAACCTTGGTATAAAAGTAAGAATGCTGCGATGCTACGTCTTCTCTGTCCTTTTTGTACGTGCAGAAAACTGGAAGCATTTGATATGTGGCTATATCGGAGAATGCTTAAGATCTCGTGGACTGACCAAGTCACAACTGAGCAGGTCCTCAGAAGAATGAATAAGAACCGAGAGGTACTGACCACCATCAAATCTCGAACGTTACAATTCTTCGGACATATTATGCCAAATGAATCCAGATATGCTCATCTTCAAGCCATCCTGCAAGCAAAAATATTTGGAAAACGAGGTCAGGAAGAAGAAGAACATCTTGGTTAAAGAACCTCAGAATCTGGTTCAATACAACATCTGTGCAACTTTTCCGCGCTGCTGCATATAAGATAAAGATTGCCAATATGATCGCCAACATTCGTAACGGATAGGCACATCAAGAAGGAGAAGAAGAAGACTCAAGGAAGAAAAAAAATCCACCGCAGAAAGAAGAAAGAAACTATGAAAAAAGAACTTCAAAAACTACAAGATCTGAGTAAGCCAATACAGACGAGAAAATTTTACCAGAAACTGAACAAAAGCAAAAAGAATTCAAACAAAAGAAGTGAAGAGATAAGGAGGGTAATATATCGACAGAACAACAAGAAAAACTAAGAAGATGGAATTCCTGAATGGGACTGAAAATGTTTTAGATTATATTGATATATTAGATGTTCGTTTGTAATACTACATTTAACGTTTTTTATAGAAATATTGCTTTTAATTATGTGTTCTTAATATGCCATACGGTAAATAAAAAATAAATTTTCCGCTACTGATACGCTTCTTGGTAAAACTCATAAGGACAGCTAAATTATAGGATATCACGCGTATGACTCATTTCTTTGCTGGAGTAGAACAGGATATACGAATTTATGATCTAAACAAGCTATGCCTATATACAGAGGAAAAACAAATGACGTTAGAATAAGAAATACAAGAAGAAACTGCAGACGAAGAAGTTAATATAAACAGGAAGTTCAAAAAAAGTATTTGTAAAGCTGAGAAATAGAAAAGCTGTAGCTAAAGATGACATATCAAATGAAACATGCTTACGGATTCTGATGTAAATAAAAAGAGGCGAAGTTAAAAGAACGTATTTTTTTTTAATACCTTCTTCGTCCATGCAATGTTGCAAACGCACGAAAAGAAGCACGTATCTTAAGTCGGATCATCCTGGACTGAATGAGGACTACGATTTAGTATAAAAATCACAAAAAAATACAATGACTTTTTTAAAAATTCACGTCAAAAATTTTCATATATAAATGTTCACTACGCTTAAGTACATACCCATTGAAACATCTAACGTAAAATTTTAGATTTCACAGTTCTAAACTAATACTGCTATACGAGACATTCACCGCACAAATCGATTAATTCCAGTAAACAAAAAGTGGAGAAATGCAATGAAATAATGTACAAATTCTCGTTACGCAAATACTATCGAAAATCTCGTCATCTAGAACTTTTAATTTCTATTATATGGGAAATTTGTTGTAAGTATAAAAAGCAGTAAAGGAACTAATAGCATAGACACTTAAATTCATGATATTTACAAAAATGTGTATTGAACGGCAAATATCTCAAACTAGTATTAATAATCAGAGTACCCATGATAAAGTATACTGAGTACATTGTGAGTACATTAACACTTAAAATAAGTACACCTAAGATGGACAAATAAAGATAATTAATTGAATGATTACTACAAAACAGTTTAGACAACGCGACGAAAGTGCGGCATAGGTTTAATATATAGTGTGAGTTTTGAGTACGGAACCACTCAAGTATATTGGAAACAACTTGTACGATTTAAAATTTTAAACAAACCCTCCCAAACCAAAATTTTAAAAGTTTAAAATTTTGGTTTGTGAGGGACAAAAGAAAATACCACGAACTCACAGACAAATATAAAGAATTGATAAGGAAGGCCAAAAATGAAAATTAAAGACAATTCGGAAAAGAATTAATCTCGAGTTATAGTGAAAATAATAGATTATTCTGGATTAAAATCGGGGGCGTATTCAAGGGTCTTGAAAAAAGGGAAATTGCACTCCCCCAAAAAGGTCCAAAATTAGAACAAGTTCATTAAGGCAAATGTCTAGATCCGCCACTGATCAAAATCAAAGTACTAAGAGGTAAGAAAGGAAAACAAGTTCGAGCGCTAAATGATGACTCTAATAACCTTCAAACAAAAACAGACGATATATTGAAAATTTGACATAAGCACACAAAAATTTGACATACGCCCACAAAAATTTGAACTAAATGAGGAATTTGACGAAAAAAATAGGCAAGATGTGAATAACGACAAAGAAGTATCCGAGCCAATCACCATGGAAGAGTTGGAAGAAGCAATAAAGTATTATCCAAAACGGTCACCACGAAATCACATTAACAGGAGCATCCACAGACATCAATCTCTTACTCAATCTCAACCCAAACACTCAGATTCTTAAGCTTTTTTTCCTTACATCAAGGATATCACAGACAAAATAGAGAAAATTCTTAAATCAAGAGGAATAAAGACAATATTTACCATCCGAAAAAAATTTCCATCTCTTGTCCGATTAATCAAAGACAATATTCCAAATGAACAACTCGAAATTCCTTGTGTGCGGACTGCCCCCGATTTGTGAATATTCCATTTCTGTTCGCAATTCCGATTCAATTTCATCTCTAGGTTAACACCATCTTCATACAGAAGATGGTGTTGACCACCGTCATCAACAAAATTGATTTTGTAAACTCCAGAACCATAGCCCCTATCCGCTTCTATAAACCAATATATATATATATATATATATATATATATATATATATATATATATATATATATATAATTGCTACAATAAAAGATGTCAGACTAAATAGATCAAAAATTGTTCTGGATCTGAAACTAGAAAGCATAAAATTTTGCAAAAATGAAAAGCAGTAAAGCAGCTGGAATAGATGGTATAACAGTGAAACTGCTTAAATACGCTAGCGATACAATCTGGAAAATCTTAGCAGGCATATTTACGAATTGCCTAAGATCGATATGCATACCAGACCACTGGAATACAGCAAACATAATTCTCATTCATAAGAAAGCTAGCAAAGAAGATATCAAAAACTACAGACCTATAAGTCTACTACCAATCGTATACAAGATATTCACAAAGATCATCAACAAGAGATTAACAAACGCATTAGATGCTGCACAGCCGAGGGAACAAGCTTGCTTCAGAAGTGAATTCAGTACCATAGATCATATTTATACACTTTGAGAACTAATGAGTAGAGCTAAAGAATATGAAATACCTCTAGCATTAACCTTCACAGATTTCGAGAAGGCTTCCGATGCTATATATCCCAAGGCAGTAATAGAAGCTTTGACCAAACAAGGCATTGACAAACCGTACATAGAAACTTTAGCAAATATATACAGACAATAAACTGACAGAACAAAGGAATATCCATTGATGGAGAATACCTTAACCATCTAATATTTGGAGAATAACTTATAAGCGACCTAAATGCAGCTAGCAATGAAGTTGACCTAAAAATGAAATTGACAAAAACAAAAACCATGTGCAACGAGCTAATGGATGTCCAAGATATAATAATAAACAACACTGCACTTCAGACAGTAGACGAGTATGTATACCTGGGACAATTAATACATAAATCTGGCTCCTTACTTCCAGAAATTAACAGAAGAATGAAACTAGCTTGGACATCTTTTAATACTTATATTCAAATGGAAGATGCCAATCCACTTGAAGAAAACAGCATTTGATCAGTGTATACTACCAATCATGACATACGGCTGCGAAACTTCGACACTAAAGAAAAAGATCATATCAAAACTCAAAGTCACTCAAAGGTCAATGGAGCGATGCATGCTAATAATAATCCATAGAATTAATCTTTAAAAGGGCAGTGGGCGGGACATTTAGCGAGAAGAACTGACAATAGGTGGTCCACTAGAATTGCACTGTGGTATCCAAGAGGCGTCAACAGACCAAGAAGACGTCCAAATTTAAGAAGGGACTATGACATAAGGAAACAAGCCGGTACAACATGGCACAGAAAAGCGAATTTTAGACAGTCGTGGGCAGATATGAAGAATGAATATGTAAGGGAGGCTACACCATAATCCGTAGAATATGCTGAGAATGATGATGATATATGCTTTGACATATATATATATATATATATATATATATATATATATATATATATATATATATATATATTGTCATACTTCTTCTTTCCCAGCCAAAGAAAAATAAATAAAAAGTTCCATCGGAATAAAATTTTAAGATATCATTATAAACAAATTGTATATAGTAATTTAAGATACGATTTAGTGTAGATAAGAATAGAAATTTGTTTTTTGAGAAAACGACCTTTTCCGTTTCCAACAAAATTATCAAAAAACCCCTCTGTGTAGAATTAGAAGACATTTTACCTGTAAGTTAATCTTGTCATTGTTTGTGTATTAAATGACCATATTCTAATCTTTGGAAACAGATATAGATTGTGTATTAACAGACTGAGGATAGAAAAATCAATTTTTATTTATTCTTTCTCTGAAACAGTAATTTGGTCTTCCCAAATGATACACAGAATTTTTAGAACAAACATTAACAGTAGTAAACAAGATTTGAGCTTTTGATTGGATAGTCGTTTTTGAATGGTAATGGGGTTAGCCTGATTAGGAGACGGGGAGAGGCAGTTGTAATTTGGCCATCGAAGAAAACAGTCGTTTGTGAGAAGATAGGGTGTGGTTCGTGAGTTTGGATACCGGCATTGTGTAAAGAAGTGAATAGTTTTGCAGAAGAAGATAACAAGTAGATTAAAAGAGGTCTTTGTATCTACCGTGGGCATTTTGTGAAGTATATGTGAAAGTAGTTTTACGGCATCAAGTTGACAAAAGGAGGTCCTTGTGTCATAAATAAGTAGCTGAGTTTTTGGAGAAGTGAATCAGGTGTTTTTTGTGTAGTCTGCAGGAGGTTTGCAGAGACGTTAGGAAGGAGTCGAGGTGCCAAAGAGAAGAGATCACATCGTTGAGGAGACTGGACTTTTCTGGGTATGTACCAACATACAATTCAATAAGAAAAAAAAAGCTGTAAGTGTTTTGTACAATTGAAATTGGTATCTGTGAAGGATCTGTGTTGACATCATGGTCATTATCATTCAAATTTAAAGAATTGAGTTTTGTTTGACTAATCAAAAGTTCGGAAAAGTATGCGGAAACGTAGAAGGACGTAGAGGCAGAGGACGCTCACCTATCCGATGGTCAGATCAAGTACAGAAAGCCACTGGAGAGACGTTTTCCGAGTCCATGAGAGCAGCCCAAAATCGCAAGAGATGGAGAGAATTGACAGCCCGCATTGTAGGAAATCACGATCCTCAGCAATGAGGAAACGACAAGAGAGAGAGAGAGAGAGAGAGAATCAAAAGTTACAGTTTTGTTGTTTTTTGTTTCAAGTAAAGGAAAGTTTAAGAAAAATTGGTTTTCACTTATTATAAATTTATGTAGATTTAAAATCTTATTATTATAAAAAATTTCATTTTCTTGTATGCTGATTGATAAGATAACGGCAGAAGTTGAAAATTGTTTTATTCCTTTTTTATATAAAATAAAGAATACTTAATTTTTGTAATATACTATTTTCTTTTATTATTATCCTTCTTCTCTATCTCGATAAAGGACAACTAGAAAATCTTTGAATCCATCGAACACAGGTAATATAAGGAGTCTTATTTTACATTTGATAACAATTAAATTATAATTTTTTTATTGGCTCAATAAATTAAAATCAAAGTGAAAATAAACAATCATAACAATATATATATATATATATATATATATATATATATATATATATATATATATATATATATATATATATATATCAAATGGAATTAACAAGATTAACCAGTTTTTATGTTACAACCGCACATAAATATCATCCCTTAATTGCTACAATCAAAGTAATTGTACTATGTACTACATTATCGCAGGTAGATAATTTATATTGACAGAATACTTGATGTGTAACAAAAACAAGTACAAATGGATTTTTATAATAAACTTTACAAACGAGCTTACCTTGTTTGTGTTAATTTTAAATAAAATCTATTTAATCACTTAAACTATATACCACTCCGTCATAATTACACTTACGAATTAAACAAATTCGCTACCATTATTTTGCTTTTGTTAAAATTGGATTTGTGACAAAAATAAACAGTACTATTAACATGTGAAACGTGAGTTTTCTATTGTAAGGTTATCTACAAAACAATGACATTTACGTTAGTCTTTTGTTTACATTTATTTAAGTATAATGATTAAGTTGTGCCAAAATGTATAAAGCTAATTTTTAACCTGCAAATGATAGGAATGTTTTGATATATACCGAGATGTATTTTGAGAGATTGGTCTTAAATTTACGAATTAAAAATAAATTTAAGAAATAATATAATTTTTTTAATTTACAAGATATACATTTTCCTCTTCTTCTAATTTTTTCTAAATATACTACCTGTTTAAAAATTTCCAGTCCATCTTTTTCTATGTCGATGTTTACTTCATCTTCCGAATAGTGATTTATCTCTGTCTATTCTTTATATTCTACTATTCTGCTAAAGCGAATATTTAATTTTTTTATAAATATCGGCCATTCTTTTATGTTGTCTATCCTTCAATTGCCTCCGATGTAGTTACTTCTTGATCTTTCCATTAAAATTAAGAGACGTTTTTATAAATATAAATCATAACAAAGAAATCTGCATTAAAGCCAGATTCGGAAGAAAAGAAAGCAATCCTAGAGTGGGGAAATATGGAGAAGAAAGATTAAGAAATCGAAAACCATAAGGGTCTAAAACTTTGGTAAAATGGGTGACGTACGTAGTTCAGGAAGCACCCTAAATATAACACAAATTAAGGAACTCACCAACAGGATAACGTACCTGAATTAAGACACGAAATAGAAATCAGTTTTCAGGAAGTAGATATAGCCATAAATTCACTTAAAAATAGAAAGTTACCAGGATCAGAAGGAATAACTAACGAGCTTCTAAAACATGGAAGAGAAAGTATAGCCCTAGAGATGACAAAACTTATACAAAAACTAATATTGCACTGTAAGATACCAGACGCATGGAGAAACAGCATAATGATACCAATGTTTAAGAAAAGAGATAAAGAAGACCCCAACAATTATAGAGGTATAAATCTACTTAACACCGCACTTAAGCTTACCACAAAAGTCCTAACCAACAAAATTAATAAACTAACAACTTTATTAGATGAACAAGGATTCAGATCCGCAAGATCCTGCGTAGACGCCGTATTTGTACTAAGACAAATCACAGAAAAGGCCATCGAGTACAACGAACCAGCATATCTATGTTTTATAGACCTGACAAAGGCTTTCGATCGCATCTAAGTCGAAGACGTCTTACACCTACTGTATAAAAGCAACATACCAATCAATATTATACAAACCATCAAAAACATCTACTTCCATAATCGAATACAGGCAAAGATAAATGGAAAACTAACACAGTGTATACCAGTACAAAGCCGAGTCAGACAGGGTGACTCGTTAATCCCACTTCTCTTTAAGGCTATTGTTACAGAATGGGGAACAAAGAAATCCAAATATTGTGTTATGTCGACGACGACGCATTAATCGCCGAGACAGAAGACGAGCTCCAAAGATTAACACACATCTTCAATACAACAGCCAAGAAATACAATATGATAATATCAGCAAAAAAAACAAATGTATGACAACATGTAAATACCCACTACGATGTAAAATCGAAATTGATGAGAAAATAATAAAGCAGGAAGCAAGGTTTAGATATCTGGATATAGATATAACTAGTTAAGGAGATGTCGAAGAAGTACGACAACAAAGCTTAAAAGCAAGTAAAGCGGCGGGAACTTTCAATAACACAATTTGGAAGAACAAAAAATTTAAAACTATAGAGGAATTAGTATAATATCGTCGGTAGGTAGACTTTACGGGAAAACTATTAAAGAAAAACTAGAAACTGAAATAATAGGAAAAATTGGAGAAGACCAAGCAGGGTTCACAGTAGGAAAATCATGCCTAGATCATACGTACACATTAGAACAACTGATAGAGAAGAAAATGGCAAAAGGTAGACCGGTCCATCTGGCTTTTGTTGATCTAAAGAAAGCATATGACTCAATACCTAGAGTCAAATTATGGGAAGCAATGAATGATCTCGGAATCCGACAAACACTAATAAAAGCAGTTAAAGCACTATACAAAGAAAACAAAGTAGCTATTAAATGTGGAAATAAAGCCTACAATCCATTTAAGACGACAAAATGACTTCTACAAGGCTGTGCTACGTCCCCTACTCTGTTTAAAATATTCTTGGAAAAGACACTCAAACCATGGAGGAGAAAGTGCGAAGGAATGGGCATACCAGTAAGAGACGAATACCTATACACCTTAAGTTTTGCCGACGATCAAGTAGTCATCGCACAAGATGAAGAAGATCTCAGCTTTATGCTCAGAAAACTAGAAGAAGAATATAAAAACAACGGAATGGAAATAAACTTAGAGAAAACCGAATACCTAACAACAGAAAACAAGGATATGAGAAACCTAGAGATAGACGAGGGAAGACAAATAAATGGAACAGATAAATTCAAGTATTTAGGAACCATAATATCGAACCAGGGAACAACAGAAGAAGATATAAACAACAGACTGAGACAAACAAGAAACTGTATAAGACAACTAAACTCAGTGTTGTGGGATAAGAACATTACGATAAAGACAAAAAAGAGAATATATAACACCCTGACAAGAAGTATCCTGACATATGGGTCCGAAAACTGGACAATAAACAAGAGAAATAGAGGTAGAATAAGAGCAGTAGAAATGGAGTTCCTGAGGAGAAGCTGTAGACTTACAAAAAGAGACAGAATTGAAAACGCAGAGATTAAGCGGAGAATGGGAGTGCAATCAGACATAATCGACTATATAGAGGAGAAGAGACTATCCTGGTACGGTCACGTCAGAAGAGCGGACAGAGGACGCTGGATAAACAAAATCACAGAATGGAGCCCGATTGGAAGAAGAAAGAGAGGAAGACCCCGAAGGTCATTCAGAGATGAAATCGACGAGGCTATGGAGAAAAGAACCCTGCGAGATGGAGACTGGAATGACAGGGAAAATTGGAGAAAACGGTTGAGTGAAGGAAGACAGTGAAAACTGTGGAAATCCTTAGTAGTAGTAGTAGTAAAAAATTTAAACAATTTAGGAGGCTAATACTCAAGAAACAGGCTTTAAAGCCTACATACAAGAAAAAAGAAGAAGAAGAATATTAAATATTTCTTCTACATACGTTTTCCCAGATGGTTTAGTTGGTCTCAACAATTTCAATTTTAATTTTACTTTGAATATTAATCCCTATTTAGTTCTAATTATGACGCTTAAATCTTTGCTTTTAATATCTACGTAATTTTATTTTTGTGTACAATTAAGTGGAGAACATTTTCTGTAATGTAAACACCGCAAAAGACATTTGTTAATTAATACAAGCTGCATATCTTGCATTAAGGATTCTTGAAATGAAAGCATAAAAATACCGTTAAGTTGAAAACGAAATATGGTTTCACCAGAAATTTTTCTGGATTTTAAGAATATAGTAAACATTACAAATAAACAAATTAAACAATTTACAATAATTTATAAAATTAGTTTTTCAAAACAAGCTGTACAACGAAACAAAACCGCTAAATATACAGACAAAAAAACTAAATTTAGCACTTACCTTAGGTACCACCAAATTCGCGTGTTCGGCGACAATTCGCTGAAAGTGTATTGCTGTGAAGCAGTTGCACCGAGAAGTGATCGCACTCTGTCCTAATAAGAGGTAATTTTATTGTGGTATTCGTAAAGGTTGATGAGTAATACCACGTAATGGAAATCTCTTTATTTATGTATTTTAGATTTTGTTGTAATATTGTACGATTTAAAGTTTACAAATCGTAATGAATAATGAATGATGTGCGTAACGCAGAATAGATTTTCATTAGCGTATACGGGGAAAGATGCAGCGAACTGTGACCTGCAAACAAATCTTTTGCATCAATCTAATGATCTTCCATTTATTTCCAGGGAAAGGTTGCAAAGAACATGTCGTTTTTGCTTTTTTCCGTTGCTTTTGACACTAGAAAGTTGGAGGGGCCAAATCGGCCCTGTAGCGATTTTAAGTTATTGTGGTTTTGCTATTTCATCATCATTTTGGCTTTACAACCCTGTGTGGGTCCTAGCCTCCCCAAGAATTTTTCTCCAGTCGTCCCTATCCATCGCCTTCCTCCACCAAGCACGTATTACCATATTTCTCATATCTTGGTCTATGTTATCTAGGAATCTTGTTCTGGGTCTTCCTCTTCTTCTTTGACCAATAGGTCTATCAAGGAGCGTTTTTCTAGCTGGGTCGGTTTGCTCCATCCGCATTACATGGCCTACCCACCTCAGACGTCCTATCTTTATGTGTTTTACGATATCTGGTTCCTGGTATATCCTATAGAGTTCGAAGTTGTATCGTCTTCTCCAGACACCATTTTCATTTACCGCTCCATAGATGCGCCTTAGTATTTTTCTTTCGAAACATCCTAACATGTTTTCATTGCTTTTTGTTAAAGTCCAGGTTTCTGAACCATATGTTAGGACTGGGCGTATTATTGTTTTGTAGAGTTTTACTTTTGTATTTCTTGATATAACTGTAGATTTAAAAAGGAGGTTAAGCCCAAAATAGCATCTATTAGCCTTGCAAATTCTGCGGTTTATCTCTGCGGTAGTGTCATTTTCAGTATTGACGAGCGTTCCCAGGTATACAAATTCGTTAACTGCTTCGATGACGTCATTTTCTATAACAAGTGGCCGTAGTGTTTGTGGTTGCGTACCTATTTTCATGTATTTTGTTTTGTTGGTGTTTATTATTAAACCCATTTTTGTAGCCGCTTCCTTTAATGCTACGTACGCCTCTCGTGCTGCGTTTTCCGTTCTCCCAACAATATTGATATCATCAGCATATGCTAAGATTAGCACATATTTGTTATATATTGAACCGGTAGTTGTGATTTGTGACGTACGTATTACTTTTTCCAGAGCTAGATTGAATAGTATACAGGAGAGTGGGTCTCCCTGACGTAGCCCGTTATTTGTTTTAAAAGGTTCAGAGAGTTCCCCCTGGATTCGTACTTTGCATTCAACTTAATCAAGGGTTAGTTTGGTTAAACTTACCAACTGATTTGGTACTCCTAGGTCTATCATTGCTCTAAACAATTCTCTTCTATTTACAGAATCGTAGGCTGCCTTGTAGTCTATAAATATGTGGTGCGTGTCTACACCGTATTCCAGTGTTTTCTCTAGAATTTGTCTTAGGGTTGAAATCTGATGAATTGTTGATTTACCACCTCTGAAACCAGCCTGGTATTGTCCTATTAATCGCTCTGCATATGGTGCCATACGATGGCATAGTATATTGGAGAATATTTTATACGCTGCATTTAGGAGCGTAATTTCTCGATAGTTAGAGCATTCAAAGATATCACCCTTTTGTGTATGGTGCAAAGTATTCCAATATTCCAATCATTGGGAAGGGACTTCTGTATCCATATTTCTTTTATAAGCTGCTGTAGGGCTATTATGATATCGTGGCCACCTTCTTTATATAATTCCGCTGGGAGATTATCTATTCCGGGTGATTTGTTTCTGGCTAGTTTGTTTACAGCGTCTTTAACTTCCAGGATCGTTGGTGGATCCTCCTCCCTCTCGTCTGCTCCGCTTACCTCGCAGCTTTCGTCTTCCGGGTTTTATTCTTCCTCTATATTAAGTATCTGGTTAAAATATTCCGTCCATCGGTTTAGTACGTCTGTTCTTGTTGTTAAGAGATCGCCATTTAAACTTCTACATTGATTTGTGTTTGCCTTAAATTCTTTTCTGTTGATGTTAACTTTCTTATAGAATGTTCTGAATTATTTCTCTCTGTTGAGGTTTTCTATATATTGAAGTTCCGAAGTGGTTTCGTTTCTTCATTCTGTGTATTTTCTTTTCTTCTCTTCTCTTTGTCTGGTAATTCTCTATACTTGTTCTAGTTCGGCGGGTAAGCATTTTTGCATTGGCTTCATTTTTTTTCTGTGTTGCGTCTTTGCATTCATCGTCAAACCAGTGATTTTTTCGGGTACAAGTTTCTGTTCCTATTTCATCTTGTACTGCTGACTCAATATCTTCCCTTATCCTGTTCCAGAATGAGTCTATATCTCTCTGGTCTTCTTCGCCTAGACTTTGATTCCTTAACCTATTGGTAACATTTTCCCAGTACTGTTTTGCAACAGTTGCATCTCTCAGCTTCTGTACATTCCATTTCTTTCTATTTATTTCTTTTTCTTTGTTGGAGTTTGAAATTCTAGCCCTTAGTGTTGAGATCACTAAACAATGGTCTGAGTCTATGTTTGCGCCTCTATAACTTCTGCAGGTTTTGCTATTTGAGGCAATAATAATTTGATATTTAATGACTTTTAATATTTTGATACAAAACCTTATTTAACACAAAAAATAAATTTATTAAATGGTTTTTCTAACAAACCTACCATGAAACTCTGAAGGGGCTAAACTGGTCCTGTGTTAGTTATTATTGCTTTCTCGGAAATTCGACGATTATTTCTTTCAACTTGTGATGGGTAAAACTTTATTTATGTACGTTTGTTTGTAAAGACAGAAACTTTCTAACTGTTGAGCTTGAGAGGTAAAATATAATATAACCGCTTACAAAGATCCTAAACACATTAAGCAAATTAGCCTAATGATCATTAGGAATGCCTATTGTAATTTAATTATATTTGATAAAAAGTTAAGAAATGGTGGACACCGTACATAAACAAATTGTAACCTCGGAAACCTTTTTTGGATGGTGCTAGAAAGGTCACCAATGGAGACGCTGCGGACGGCAGCCAGATGGTTGGTGGAGAGCGAGTCGTTGGTTCGAAACTAGCTTTTGGAACCGTGAATGGGTCCAACGGACGAAATAAGTGAAGATATTACAGGATAAGATATATTAGAAAAGATACAGAAATAAACAAAAAGATAGATGGGTAAAGTTACCAAAGATAAGATAAGATAGAAAAAGGGCACCACTTAACTTTTTGGGGTTAAAGGGGAAAATTAAGAAACCTTAGGAACGAAAAAGAGATAAGGAAAGATATCAACAGTCAATTATTAAATAAATTTGGTCAACACACTACATAAACAAATAATAAATATATTAGGTAGACTCCGTTCACCTACTTACCTACGAAACTTAATCAGCCTGATCTTTCTTCTGGTCGAAGGTATAATAATTGTTTAATATAATAAACAAACATTCAGTGGTATTGTTATATCAGGAAACTTATTAGGAGTCGAGAAATAAAATTCATTGATAAAACAAACAATATACTTAACACCACTATGATATAGGCAGCTAAATGTACACACACGTTAAAAAAATACACCATCAATTATTAAATGGTGGTATACATATAACAATACACAGTATTATAATTAGGAAATACCTTTACAAATACAATAATATAATAAAATCATTCACAGTTTAAATTATCAGCGAAAAAGCCTGATAGTATTTATTAGTATTCAACTAAAGCTGATATAAATCTCTCCTTGCTATTTATGGCCTTATCTCGAGATAACGGGTTAAAAATGTATAGCGATTATAGCAAATAACAAAATGATTAAATTTAAATCCTAAAGAATACAAAAAGGTTTCAAGAATTCTGTATTATAAAAATTAAACCAACCCGCACTTGGTTTCAAGTTCGTATTAAAATATTAAATGTTCCTCGATTGAATGCTAACTCAATAGTTAACCTTAACTACAGGAGAAGAAATAGTCGACGGAGATTCGCCCAGATAGTTGAAGATAATATGATACAACTTACGATAAACCTTGATGACTGCTGCACTCTTCACTGAAGCTAAATTTGTAGCTTACTCGTATTAAATACTGAAGTTAATTAAATTAAAGGTAGTTTATACCAATCTTTAATCCAATATGGTATTAGATTAGGAAACTGAAACACTTAAGTGTATACACACTTAAAGAAAAAATTCACAGAGACGGTAAGATAACACAGAGACGGTAATATAAGCAAGCAGCTTTACTCAAAGATCACCCTGCCAGAAGTGAAGTTCCTCTTACCAAAATTTCACAAGCTTCCCCAAAAATAAGGTGTGATATCCCCCACTTAAAAATGATAGGCCAGCCTGTATGTATTTCTAGGAAGGTAAAAGGTTCTAACGACATCGAAAATAACGTTACCCTTTTAGCTAGGAACGTGATGAAAGATAAATCTTTTTGGATTAAGTTCTCTCAGAAAATTACTCTAACGTGCCTTCGGCGATATTTATCAAATTTATTAAAAAGAACCTGCCTGACCGGAAAGACTTAACCGAGAATTAACGAGGATAATAAGTCGGACTTTCCGTGTTTTGAGATAGTTGGTAGATTCCAATGAAATTTCCTAATTGTCGATCGACAAGAAGCGGACAAAGGGGCATTACAAAACGATTCAGACCTCATAACTACGTTCGAATCTGTCCACTAATGATAAACGATCCCACCTATATATTATTTGTAAATACGGCCATCGGCGTCTCAGCAACAGTACAAGTATTTTCATTTGAAAATAAAAAGTTAAATATATGTATTTACCAAAACCCTAACTTTAAGCCGTAATCGAAGATGTCTCAAAAACGGTACACTCTAACGGTCACACGGCAACGGTCAATCCAACCACCACTATTTAAATTGACAAAATGTTCTAGTTTACTCCGAAGTATTTTTTAACAAAATTTAAAAATGATATTTTAGTACTTTGTATATCTACTTTGAATATAAATTATCCTTAGCACGGTAGTATTTGTTTCAGAAAATACGTATATACGAATAGAAATGACGTATATAGAAAATACGAGAATACTCTGATGCTTCAGATCAGTTAGAAAGTTTTATTGTACAAGAGTCATCAATTTATGTAAACATTGCTTCTACTTCTCAACAACACGATTCATCTAATATACTAATTGTGTGGTAATGTGGTAAGTGCTTGACATCTTATAATCAAGGAGAGCATGTTGCACTATTAGAATGCACTATTACAGAAGCACATCGATGTTTGAAAAATGACACATGGACTGGAACTTTGGAAGAGTGGAGGCTGCCTTTGCTATTATGTGCGCAAGAGGAGTGTACGGCCCCAAAAATTTCCCAACCAACAGCTTGTGGTCAACAGCATAGGGTGCTCAGTTTTTTAGGCAAAACTATGCCACGAGACAGATTTAAGGATATTTTAAGACATCTCAGATTTGAAACGAGATCCGAGCGATTGAAAACCGACAAATTCGCTCTAGTCTTTCCGGTTTGGAATGGATTTATAGAAAATAGTGGTGCATGTTACAAACCGGGAATGAACCTCAGTGTGGACAAACAACTACTGTCTTCTAAAGCCAGGTGCATGTTCACACAGTACATATCAAATAAGTTTGGCACAAAATTTTGACTTTTGGCTTGCGTGGAATCAAAACATATTGTAAATGGTTACCCTTATACTGGTCCTGATCTTCTACGCAATAAAGATACAAGTGTTGGTGAACACGTTGTTTTGCGGATAATGAAAAATCAATTCACAAAGGGCAAAAATGTTACCACAGATAACTACTTCACATTGATGAAATTAACCAAGACATTGCAAAAGAAATCAACAAGTCATGTGGATACTTTGAATCGCAACAAAAAGGAAGTTACTGTAAGCGTAAAGCGTGAAAGTAGAGAATTGTATGTTTTATATATTTAAATATAACACTTGAAATGCAATGAAAAAATAACACTTACTGCATACCAAGGAAAGATTCACAAATATGTACTTTTGTTGAGCTCGTTACATCAATCAGTGGATGTTACTGTCGATGGAAAAACACGTCCTGAAACAGTAAGTTTTTATAACCAAACCAAATACGGGGTTGATTTAGTGGACCAAATGGCGCGTCTTACGGATTATTTATAAAGAAGTAACTAGAAATAGACTCAGTCGTCGTAAGTGTATTCTTCAGTTATGTGAAGAATTACAGGCTCCATACTTTGCCTCCCGAAATACACACAGCAACTCTGGTTCTACCAACAACCAGCACTTGTTACTATCCAAAAACGAAAAAAATGTCAGTTGAAAATATTTTGTAAAGGAAATCATACTTCCAATCAGTGCCACGGCTGTAACAAGGCAATGTGTGGCAAATGCCAAAAACTGCAAACTGTATGCAGCAGTATGTGAAACTAAAAATGAAGATCTATACACATTTGTTTTCTTGGACGAGACATGGACAAGATGGTACTCTTTAGTCGTTGTTGGCAAGATTCAAGTGACAAAAGTGTTAAGAAAACTAAAGTCAAAAGTCAAAAGGAAACATTATAATATGTTTCCTTTTTATCAGCATTAATTACAGCTTAACACCTCCTTGGTATGCTTAAAATTAAATTACTTATCAATTTCATTTTAAGGCAATATGATCCGTTCCTGTTTAATAAGATCTTGAAAACCGTGTCTAGTATGTTTATGTCACTTTTTAAAATCAAATCAAAATTGAAAACTCAAGACAATTTTTGTTTAAATTCGAGAGGCACATGAAATTTACAGCATTTGCCGTTGCGATGGAGTAATAGACACTCCTGACCCTGACTCTTGTATCGTTAAACGTCAAAATCATGTGGTCATAAAAGTCATAATATACATTTAAAACCTTTAAAATTCTAGTTATACATTCACATCACACTTACATATATTTTTTTGTTTTAAAATGGTACTTAATAAATGGAGGACAACACATAAAATTCTCTTAAGACATATTTGCAAAACAAGACGAAAGCAAACAACTGCAGGAATTTTAGGTTAGATAAACTGTAGTTTTTCATGTTGAATATAACTGAAAACAAATGTTACATAAACTTTATGTTAATTGAATATATCACTAATACATAAATAATTCGTTTGGTTTTTAGTCATTGGAGATGAGATACTTAAAGGACAAACAGAAGACACCAACTCCAGGTACCTGTCAAAGGAAATTTACAAAGCGGGAGTACATGTTAAAAAGGTTTGATGCAGCATTTTACTTTGTCCCTTTATATAGGCAGTTGATGCTTACAGATCTCGGTTATAGGTGATGTTGTAGAAGATGTTTCCAGGGAAGTCAAGGAGTTTTCCAATTCTTTCGATTATGTCATCACTACAGGTGGAATTGGACCTACACATGATGATATTACTTTTGAAGGTCAGTTGTTGTTTTTAAAATCACTACGAGCTCTACAAACCTGAAATTTATATCAGCTTTATATGTAAATAAAATAAATATTGATCTGTAATATGTTTTGATAGTTACAACTTTTGTCTAGCCGTAGCAAAAGCTTTCAATGAAGAGTTAATTCTGGATCCAACCTTGAAGGAATTGTGTCTAAAGTTTTATAAAACTAATGATGTAAATATTCCTGGAATGAAAATGGCATATGTGAGTATATTTTGAGTAATCATTATCAATATACGAGGGTAAATGCAACATAATGTAGCCTAATTAAGAAAACCTACAAGTTTTATATAAAGAAGTACACAGAATCATCACACTTTATTTAAATAATCAAGATAATTAAAACATCACACTTATTACAATACAATTATATATTTTTTAGATTCCCCAATCTGCAAAGCTCAACTTTAAGTCGAACATAACTCCCGAGCCTCTGATCTACCCAAACATTTCAGTTAGAAACGTGTACATATTTCCTGGAATACCTGAATTAATGATGAAGTCATTTAGTTCAGTAAAAGCAACAATATTTCAATCTAAAGAACAGTTTTTCACAAAATGTCTGTACCTGAAAAGTAAGGAATCTGACGTTGTGCAGATATTGAACAAAGTGGTACACGAATTTCCTGATGTACAGTTTGGATCTTATCCTAAATTATTTAACAGGTAAGGTCTTTTTGCTACTGATATAGATTTAGATGGTTCAGTCGTTTTTCTAAATAGTCAACTGTTCTTGTAAATTAATTTCATTGTGTTCGCATACTAAAAAGTATTAAAACGTAAGATAAAAAAAAGTAAAAACATAGATAAGTGTCTGGTATGTTAAACTAGATTTTTGTTGATAACTCGTCTTCTAAACTTTCTGGGAGTGGTCATTGTTTGAATGGTTCAATAGTGTCTACTGATTTTAAATGCATTGTAAGATAGGCAATATCTTCTCAAAGCTTATGTTATCAGTTTAGCATAATTTATACAAATGTGATGAATTATGCCAAATAAATTTTATTCTATCCTAGAAGACAAACTTGACATGGCATGTTAAAAGAGCTGAATAAGAAGTTTTAGATTATGGGTGATATTAATGTCGACTATATATCAAGTATCAAACCAAAAAATGACCTTGAAGTGCTTCTAAATGTGGCTTTTTTAATAATAAACACTTTTTCTCTGTAAATCAAAGTATACATACTGGAGTCACAAGAAATTCAAAAACACTATAGACTATACATTCACCAATACTAAATCAAATCATGAACTGGCACTTGTAGAAGCATATATCAGTGATCACTGAGTTTAAATCGTGTGCAGTCAAACACAGTCCAATCAATCTGAACACTGTTGTATGTTTAATAGGCTAAATAAAGACAGATTTAAGTGTGAGTTACTTCAATTACTGGATAAAATCTGGGACGACCCTAACATTTGATATGTAGAAATAATGAAAACCTTCCAAAGAAACTATATGTAAAGAAACTTAAGTATAAGTTAAACTAAAAAATTATTTTCGAAAAAATAGTACCCCTTATTTGGTGCACTATTCTGCCCAGGTTTTTTGGAAGACAGAAGAGGGAGTTTTAGGAAATGGATATATAAATCTAGTATGGGGTATATTTGGACAAAAATAAATTGATTGAAACATTATTTATTGAGATTATTTATGAGAACTTATGATTTAACTTTTTCTGAACAATTTATATATACCAAAAAGAAGATACAATCACACATTTACCTTATAACGCTCTACATTCTTGCCATAATTATCTTATTATTTTCCAAAAGAAAACAAGATTATGAGAGAGTAATAAATAAATAAATATGGAGTGCACAAAATCGAATGAACATGAGAATCTGAAGGTAGACAACCATACCTACAAATATGCCTCCACTTTTCCCTACCTAGGCTCAATAATAAATGACAACAACAACATCAGTCAAGAAATACAAGCACGGATTCTTAGCGGTAATAAGTGCTTTTATGCATACAAAGACTTAATGAAAAGTAAGTTACTGAATCGTGAGACTAAGCTGAGAATCTACAAAACAGTAATTAGACCAGTGGTCACATATGGATGTGAAACGTGGACCCTCTCAACCACTGATGAAAATCAACTGAGAATATTTGAGCGCAAAATACTAAGGAAGATATTTGGACCAACCCAATGCAGCGATAGTTCGTGGAGAATTAAAATGAACCACGAGCTGGATGAACTAATGCAGAGCGCAGATATTGTCAGATTTGTAAAATCACAAAGACTAAACTGGCTTGGTCACCTAGAAAGAATGCCAGATAATCGAGCTGTAAAAGTAGTCCAGAGATGGAAGCCCCAAGGAAACAGAACAAGAGGAAGGCCCCGTAAAAGATGGATAGACGACGTAGAGCGGGATCTTAAAACCATGAACATCAGGCAGTGGCGAAGGAAAGTATCCGACAGGGCAGAATGGAAGAACATTGTTAAGCAGGCCAAGACTCACAAAGGGTTGTAGCGCCATTAGAAGAAGAAGAATAAATAAATAATTGCTATTGATTAACAACTTTTATTTCTAATACAGTAGAAAATTTAGCCAAGTAAAAGTTAATATAGAAATATCAACATATTAACAAAATAGACATAAACCAAACATGCCAATAGCAAAATTAAAAATGTAAATTAAAAGAACTCAGGTTTTAAAGAAATATTTTTAGAATTATATGGAGTACCTTTATAACTGGGTACAGTAGAAGTGTAAATTTCGTTTTAAATTAAATGATACTCAAATTAAATAGTGAAAATAAACAAAAATGTCAAGAATTATCTCAGTTATTAGCATATCATTATATGTAGGTATGACAACTTGATTATTTAATAAAATATTCCTACAAATATAGCCCAACAAAAGTATAGTAATTGTCACCTGATTACTAGAATACTGAACATACAAAATTTTGGGTTGTACACTTCCCGTCATATAAAACTGGTACACTTTTTTTTCCCAATGTAAACCTGGGTTCAGACTGGATACAGTGGTTCGTGAATTAGTTCGCTGTTGCCATCACAGATAACGGAATTGCACTAAATCTAATTAAAAAAAATAAAGTTATTATTAGATAGGTATTATTTTTATCATTAACAATAAAAAACCGTATTTAATAAATTTAATAACCAGAGATAGGGTTCAGCTAATATCCAAAATATTTGAAGGATCTTTAAACCTAGATTATTGGCACAGGGAACATTGGAACGCATCTACTTTATCTAATTTTTTACTTCAATTACCTAGCGAACACGAACTGTATTTTGTATCAATAAGTTTAGTCACAGGCCAACTACCAAAATTAATTTATTATTTATTATATAAACGATAACATTAACAAAAACTAACATTATACTTTATCCTACGTAGATTATAAAGTGACAGATCCAATACGTCACTGTAATGTTTTATTATAACAATTTAAAGTTATGTCTAGATTGATTTTATCTATCACTATATTTGAATTGAAATATTTTCATAAATTATAATAAAACACAAATCAAGGTATAAGTACTTAATTGAGAAAATGAAAAATTACAAAATTAATATGAGAATTTTTTAGGATGCATGTTTAAACAAATTTAATGTGACTGACTGATCGAGAATGCTCGATGTTTTAGTTTTTAGAATACTCAAAACTGGCGGTCTGTCACACAGCCCTGCTTTTAGCTGATTTCATATAATAGTTTCGTTGAACTGGCAACAGTGCCCTAGAAATGAGAATGACACATGTGACAAGATCAACTTACACAACTTGAAAAACATGATTTTCGGTAATAAGAGTTGTACCAGTTTTTTATGACGCGAACGGTACATAAAAAAATGGTTATTCTGAAATGCAAAAAGATTGGAGGACATCTCCTATTTAAAAAAACAAAGCACTAAACTGCACTAAGTACATATGACTACAATAAAAATAATGACAGGTATATTGTTTACTATATACCGATTCGGCAAATTTTCAACTACCGTATACGTTATTCAGTATGTGGAACAAAGATAACACTTAATTGTTTGAATACGAGTGAGACACAATCCACGCACTTGGAGTAGCGAGTCTAATTTTTTAACAGTGTTGCGAAATTTCTGTAACATAACTCCTTCTAAAACATTAGTCGGATACATGAGTGTAACATAATGTTTAAATCCACTACAGTTCATTGTAGAATGAAAATTAATATTGCCCCAACAAACCTTACATGAAGTAATCATGTAAGTATTATTTTTTAAACGATTATATCATTACTTCATTAATTAACAAAGAATACTGAATTGAGAAATTGAGATGCGACAACAGCGTGAGCTAAATAAATATCGCACTTCAGTAGACAGACAAATAGTATAAACCATTTGCCCCCTCTACGACTTCCCCTCAAAAGAATAGGCGGTCCTTATCTGTACAGCAGGTTTAAGGTCAATAAGGTAAGGTCTATTTCTTTGATTTTTAGCTGTCGTGGTAAAAGGTTGAAAACAAATAATTAACATGCCAAGCGTATACAGTAGAACCTCGATAAGTTAAATTCCAAGGGAAAAACCAAATATTTTAAGTTATACAGGTTTTAAGTTATCAAGGGTCTATGTTGTGATGGATTAATATAGGTCAGAAGTTCATTAAAATATAGGCATTTATTTATACTTTGATTGCCTTTAATGGTGGTATGTCTCCGTGTGCTGTTCAGTTGTCGATGAACAGAACAATTTTTCTATTTCAAGTTGCCCTTTGCTAATCTATATTATTCATCCATTTTTTCATCCAGTTCTGCTGTCATCCATGCTTTTTTATTGGCTTCATAATCCATGGGTAGTGATTTTAAACCTGCAAAACACCGAGGTTTTTTTGACTTACCTATATAATTAAAGGTTTGAGTTTTTCTGTGCCCGTAGTATTTGCACAAAGCAGACATTTAAAAAAAAGACCAGTTTCATCAGCATTAAAAACATCATTGGGATCATAATTATTCACTACATTATGCAAGTCAGATTTCCATTCTTGGCAGACTGATTTGCTTACGCTCGTACTTTCGCCGCACATTTTTTTAAGGCTAAATCATTCGTTTATTGAAATTCTCTAACCAGCCATTGCTGGCTTTAAAATTATCGATTTTTAGTGAATTAGCGAACTCTATAGCCTTTTCTTTCAGTATGGGTCCACTGATACTGATGTTTTTGTTTCGATATTGTTTTAACCACGTAAACAAACACTGTTCCAAATTAGGGAATTCGGCAATTTTTGTCTCCTGATTCTTGTTTTTTCAATAGTTCGGTTTCTTTTTTTATGATGATTGATAATGTACTCTCGTGTATTCCAAACAGAGCCGCAACTTCTTTTCTTTTGAATCCATTTTTCACTGCTTCTATAGCTTTTAATTTATCAGCATATGTTAGCGTTGTTAATTTTCTTTTTGAACTCATTTTAAGCAAGGTATCACACAGTACCTAAATCGATGTTTCTAGAACAGTGATCAAAACTTATGATACAGTAAGCTATTCAGCTGTCATTGGTAAACAATTTTATGTTATAGGGATTGTGAAAACATTTCTTTAAGTTACTGAGGGCCAATATTGATATTATTTATTTAAGTTATCGAGATTGTGTATTTTAAGTTGTAGAGGCTTTGGGCTCCGATGGGAAGGGAACATATAATTTTTTGAAGTTATAGAGGTTTTTAATTTATTGAGGTTTGACCTATCGAGGTTCTACTGTATTTTCAAAAAGAAAAGATTCAAATGGTGAAATGGTATTATGGGAACCATTCTATTGTAGAAATAATACAGTTATTTATTGCTGCTTTTTAAAAACAATAACTTTTTAAAAAATGTTTTCCGATGAATCTTCATTCACAATCCATAAACGTCATAATCCATCTGTCGTCCGCTATTGGTCTAGGGAAAAGAAACATTTGAGTATTGCTGTGAAAACACAATTCCCAAAGAAATAAATTAAATGTGTGGACTGGCATTTATAACGATAATATAATTGGTACAGTTTTTATTACGGGAAATCTGAATGGACGAAAGTATCTAGATTTATTACGCAATCAGATTATTCCAGCAGTTCGAAACCTTGCGGTCAACTTCGATGATGTTTGGTTTCAACAGGATGGTTGCCCAGCACATAATGCAATCGAAGTTACAAATTATTTGGAACAAACATTTCCTGGACGAATAATTTCTACACGAGGAACAATAAAATGGCCCCCTAGATCACCAGATTTAGCACCTTTGGTATTTTATTTCTTAGGAATGCTAAAATCAAAATTATATCGGCATGAATTCGAACGAGCCACCAATTTAGCAGAATTGTAAAAAAAAAATTGTTCAACTTTGTAGTCGAGTACAACCAAATCAGCTAAATGCAATGAGACTTGCTTTAATTGATAGATTCGGATTTTGTTTAGCTTAAAATGGTGGTTTGTTTGAACATTTAATTGGTTAGAGATTTTTTAAAAATGCCTTTAATTTTAATTATTTAGAATAATTTTTTGATTGGTTTTTTTCTTATAAAAATAATATTTATATTTAGTTAATGTTTGTTAAGTTAATTATTGTTTTATTTCCTAGCTACCACAGCTAAAAATCTACAAAAATTACATTTAAAACTCGAATACCTATAAGTGTTTGAGTTTTTCTTAAAGATGTACCGACGAAAAGTTGGCGACGAAATAATTTTATGCAAAGAACTGCACCCCATCAATGTCTGATAATTACTGTCGGTCATCGGTGTATTTTTATGCCGCTTCGCACTGTAAAAGAAGGCGTTGCTTAAAATTTTAAACTTTTCAGGGGAATAATGCTTTGTTGCCACACATAAACTACTTAAATCACTGTTCTTTGTTAACTAATAAAGTAATTAATAAAATCGATTAGAAAATAACAATTACGTGGCTACTTTATTTGAATTTTTTTGGGACAATATTAATTTTTATTCTACAATGAACTGTAGTGGATTTAAATATTATTTTAGACTCATGTATCGGACTAAAATTTTAGAAGGAAAGATGTAACAGAAATAATAGCAACACTGTTTAAAAGTCATACCTACTCCGTCGAGATGATGACTGCCTCTCACTTCTATTCAAACAGTTAAGTGTTATCTTTGTTCCACATACTGAATAACGTATACGGTAGTTGAAAATTTGCCGAATCTGTATAATAATGACACTTTACTGTTTATTAATGCTGACAGCTATTATCAGACATTTCTGGTAACTTTATTTACCTGCTTGTACCAGCAAATTATACAAGCTGCCCAACAAATAGACATTTCTGCTCCCTAACCTACAAGTCCCCTTATTCTCATTCTTATTGCCTCAGTGATGAGTGAGAAGTCTTGATACACTGAAAATGATACACGTTCTCAGTGTCGCCAAGTTTCCTGTTTTTCTAATGTCTAGTTCAAAACAAAACATTTGTCAATCCTTCAAAACTCAGCCAATAGTCTTAAAATCTCTGTAAGTGGAATAAGGAAAAAACCGGATTGAAAAGAGACAGTTAATAGTTCTCCCCTTTGAAAACACCTTTCTGCTATAACAAACACATTTTTTAAGTAGTTTAAATTACTATTTTCAAACCAAAAAAATATGAACCATATCGATTTTTGTGATTTACTTTGTAAACAAGAAGATGCTACAGTAAATAGTTAATTTATAATATCTTCTATTATCTCCTCTATAATAATATCATTTGTTTCAGTCGGTATCAGGTTAAATTAACAGTGGAGTCAGTTAGTGAGAAGAGCACAAAAATGGCATACGAAACACTAGTGAAACTACTTCCTAGGGAATCTATAGTAGATAATAATGACATAGATGAAATGTAACGATCAGTGGATACTTTCTAATATTATTTATTTGTAACATTTGTTTTTGAATGTTAAGGAAAAACGTCAAAAATAAAATTAATGCAGAGTTACTTTTTTTCTGTTTTATTTTTTCCCAAAACTTCCTAAATGATAAATGTAATAAATACTTCTTTATAGGGGTATTAGAACCTTGCACAGATTTGTCATATTTTTCAGGAATTTTTGTTTGTTTTTTTCTTATGGACAAGTAGCACTGAATAAATTTTTGATGAACATTAACTGTAAAGAAGAATTATTCAAATTCACTATGGAAAAGGAAAACAACAACTTACTACCATTTCTGGATGTATTAATCACAAAAGTGAATGAAGAATATGTAATCTAAGTCTACAGAAAACTAAGTTTGATTTTTACCCGTTTCCAAATTGTTTTCTTCGAACTGTTAAGATCCAGAGAATCAAGAAATATAACATTATGTATTCAAGCTGTTGTATTAGGTACACAAAAAAGTTTAGAGTTAACGTTGATTCGGTATGTTCCATAGCAGAATTGCGAATGATTGAACAATATAATCTTCTTCTTAAAGTTCCATCTCCTATCGGAGGTTGGATATCATAACGGCTATGGTCACTTTGTTGGCTGCTGCTCTGAAAAGTTGTAGTGAACTACAGTTAAACCACTCTTTAAGGTTCTTCAGCCAGGAGATGCGTCTTCTTTCTTGGATCCTTCCTTGCATAATAATTCTCAGCAGCTCATATTTTTCTCCTCTGGTTATGTGACCCAAATATTCTAGTTTTCTTCTTTTTATGCTGTTCATAATTTCTAACTCCTTATTTAGACGTCGTAGTACCTCAGCATTGGTAATCCTTTGAACCCACTGAATTTTTAATATTCTTCTGTAACACCACATTTCAAACGCTTCTATTTTTCTTATGTGTTGTTTCTTCAATGTCCAAGCTTCCATTCCGTATAGTAAAATAGAAAATATGTAACATCTTAGAGCCCTCAATCTGAGATGCAACTGAAGGTCTCTGTTGGTAAGCATTGTCTTCATTTTCACAAATGCTTGCCTTGCAGTTTCAATTCGGACTTTGATTTCTCTGCTTTGGTCAACAATATAATATACAGTGTAATTGGTAAGAATATCAGAGGACCTAAACAATGTCACAATCCCTGCAACACGTTCCGTGCGGATGGCATACATGTGAGCCACATGGTGCTTTCACCAATGTGCGGATGGCGCGCATGTATGCCATTGATTATACACATTCTTATTAATAAATAAGTTTCAGTTCAGAGTCTAAGTCTCATGATGGGACTTCCGCAGGTAACGTGTTGACTGTTTATTAAAGCTTTCTGCCCTAAACAATGGTTTGTAACAATCTGACAGTTGTAATCTGAGCTTCAAAACACAAGAGGGATCCAAATAAGTCTGGAAATAGTTCGAGAATGTCTTCTATTGTCAATATGAACGAAACAAATTGAGAATGAAGTTTATTTATTACCTCACAATCGGCAATCCTTACAGAATCGCCCTATAAAAATGAGCTTGTTGCATTAAAGGCTACCAAAGAGAGCAAAGAAATGTCACCAAAACTATCGACTTAGCACAGATAACCAAATGGCCAGAAAACCAAAAAAGATAAAGAAAACCGATGAGGCGAAGAAGCTGTATGTATTTACTGTGGTTATTCATGGACGCTGTCTACGGAGGGTTGGATACGATGCCTCACTTGTATGTGCCATATGCGTTGTTGACTAATTATTTTAAGGCTTTTGATATCATTTCATTGTATGTTTTCAAATTTTGAGTATAATTGTTTAATTTTGTTTTAAGAGACTTTTACAATTAAAAATTTATATTTTGATTACATAAAGGTGTTGACATCATTTATCATATAAAAACATCCCACAATGTCCTAGTTCCTCACTTTACGGGGCAAATTGCGGTAAACTTCACTCTGAGTGTGTTTCGTTCTGTCAGTCAAACTATTCAAACTGTACCTAACTGCTATAATAGTAAATAGGTATGTCAGTCAATTATAGATACTGTTGTACAATGAAAAAAGCCTTCATAGTAACCCTAATTCCATGATTTCTTGAATTTTCAGGCATAGTATCTTAGATACCCCACTCTGCCCTCTCCGCTACTACTCTTATTTAAATATCGTAGCGAAAGGATTAATAATTATTAACAGTACGCCTTTTTGATCAATGACGCACGGACTTGGACGTATTGAATAATGGCAACTGTGATGGCAACCTTATTGCGCTACATATATTCTTCAAAATCGTGTAGTGTGCCTTTTGTTCCATAAAATTGTTCACATTTTTCTGTTATTAGACCTACCTAATAGATAGGAAATGTCACGAGAATTAATCAAACTTTATTTTAAGGAATATAAAACAACATTTTTTATATTACTTTTTAAAATTAATATATATCTATCTATTTTTGATTTTCAGTCATCTCAAAACTCTATTAACGAATTGGGTTTGCTAGATTTAGTATTAAGAAATTAAGATAACAGAAGTGTGAGAAGACTGTCATGTGAATAATGTTATTGTACGAAAATTTTTGGGAGATACTCCAGCGTACCAAGTCACCTAGGGCTCGATATCACCGAAAGAGTCCCACCAGAGCACAATCCTTTTGATACGGTAGGCATCTGGGATGAGTGGGGTTTCCCCTTAGAGGGAGTGTGGGCCGTAAGGCTAAATCTGGATAATAATGTTGTTATATGATAATAACGAAGTGACTATATTTTAAAAAATTTATATAAATAATATTAAAATAATTCAATAATGTATTATGTTTGCTCCTAGCGCCACCTCTTAACACATTAACAAAGTTTTGACTGCAATATTGCCAAGCATACGTTATTTACTTCTAATGCCTCCGCATGCATTAAACTTTATTAACAAATTAATTCCAGAAAGCAGTTATTTATTAAAAAGTTATATAAATAGGCAAAATACACCAATAAAATTTATTATACTAGATTTTTTTATGGTTTTGATTTCGATAAAATTTATAATACATAGTTCACCTTCATCACCTTGACAATTTACGCCACAACTTTCCTGGCGCTGTTAAAGTTTCCTTTTTTTGCGAGTTTGAAACCTTTAGCATACGTTACATAGATGGCACTAAAGTCAGGCTAAATATTAAATTAAAAATAATAATATATAATTTATTATAATTATTATTTGATACTAAATTTAATTATTATCATATAAACTAAGATGTTTAACAATAAAATTTGAAATAACTGACATGTCGGATTATGATATAAGAAAAAAAGTATAAACTTGCAATATAGTATTTGTACAGTTTGTGCAAAACTTTGAGCTTTTGATGACAGGTGGCAATAGTAGTATAATAGTTATTAGTAAATGCTAATATTTTATACATCTGTTCCAGAATATTATAATATATAAATTAAGTTCTGTTTTTTATTTGTAAGAGAAATCATGGGTCTATTGTGAAAAATACTTAATTTAATTAGACAATAATTACTATTTTAATGGGAATAAGCAACAATTGAAATTTGAATTAAATTTATTGTCGTTTCAATTTCCACTTCGGAAATCGTTATCAAAATACCAATTCAATTAGTGGACTGCCATCTTCAGAGCTGCAGTTTCTCTTAGATCTTTTCATAGGTTCATCTTCGCTAGAGGGAGACATCGTCAAGTAAGTCATTGTGAAGATGTGAAGACTAAAATCTGATAATAATTTGGTATATTAGACAGTTATTAAACACTTTTTTTGTTATTAGTTTTCTCTGGCACATGATTTTCATTTGTACTCGTCCCGTTTTTATCTTCGTTTTCAATCGACTTACTAGAACTTCTAACGACATCTAATCAATCTTAAAAGCTACTGTAGTTTACTTCGTCTTCTTCTCTGTAAGTGATCAAACTTGGTGCAAAGGCAGCTTCAGATATAGCGTCTGGTCTAAACGAATAAATGTGGTGGCTGCAAAGCCAGAGAAATGGTTGATGGTGTCATTGTTTTTAGCCAAACTGGAGTAAAAATTTCTCCAAACCTCATTTTGGTGATTGCCTTGCCAGAGTTTGTTATTAAAAACTGTAGAAGTTCTTGGTCCCAAAACGTTTCAAAGCTTTTAAACACTAATTTATTCATATCTTGTAACTCGTGTGACGTGTTGCTAGGAAGACAAAATAAAGTCATGTCCATGAGGTTAACTGCCTTAACTATGGAAATATCTAGGTGACTTTAAGCTCCATCAACTATTAGTAGGACCAGGGTTTCTTATTGTAGATCTAGAGAATAAAATAAAAAGAGGGACAGAATACCTGAATGAATTATTTGAAGGCGATAGAAACAACTTAACTCAGATAATCAATGCAATTGGGCCAGACATATTGAAAAAAGAAGTAGAATACGCAATAAGAAACGCTAAAAATGGAAAAGCAAATGGACCTGATGAAATTCCTACAGAACTGTTGAAGCTTGTGAATGATAAATCCGTAACCATAATATTACATCTATTCAATACAATATACAGTACTGGTATAATACCTCAAGAATGGCTGCTGTCTACGTTTGTCACCATACCGAAGAATAATATAACATCTATTCAATACAATATACAGTACTGGTATAATACCTCAAGAATGGTTGCTGTCTACGTTTGTCACTTTACCGAAGAAAACTAAGGCAATGCAATGTTCAGATAATCGAACAGATTAAAATATTTCTTAGAGTCATCCACAACCGAATCTATCAAAAGTTAGATATCGATATTAACGATACACAGACGGGATTCAGAAAAGGATTAGGTACAAGAGAAGCTCTCTTTGCCTTAAACGTCCTAACACAGAGATGTCTAGATGTTAACTAAGACGTACACGCCTGCTTTATAGACTTTGAACAGGCCTTTGACAAAGTACGCCACAAAAAACTCAAAGAAATCATGGAGGGTAAGTACATCGACACCAGAGACATACAAATAATATTAAATCTGTACTGGAATCAGCGAGCTAATATAAAAATAGAAGACCAAACATGGACGAAATAAAAATAGGTAGAGGAGTACGACAGGGTTGTATATTGTCACCGCTCTTGTTTAATATCTACAGTGAACGAAGCTCTCTCACATGCAAACGAAGGGATAATAGTCAATCGAGAAGTTATCAATAACATTCGATATGCTGACGATACTGTGATAATGGCAAGAACAAAGATCTACAACATCTAGTTGAAAGTATGAATGAGATATGTAATAACTACGGCATAAGGATGAACGTCAAAAAAATCAAATATATGACCTTCGATAAGAATCCAATACATGACACTAGTATAATTAGATTAGATTATATCGCAATAAACGGTACCCAACTCGAAAAAGTAAGCGAATACAAATACTTGGGAACCCTCATCAATGAAACAGGTGACCAAAATCACGAGATAAAAAGACGTATTGAAATTGCCAGGTCTACCTTTATAAAAATGAAAAAATTATTTTGTAATCGTGATATTAGTATTCTACGAACTACGAACTAGAATGTTAAAATGCTATGTATTCAGTACTTTGCTTTACGGTGTGGAGGCATGGACTCTTAAACAGAGGAATGTTAAAAATCTTGAAAGCTTTCAGATGTGGTGCTACCACCTTATACTAAAAATAAGTTGGGTGGATAAAATTACAAATGAAGAGGTAATACGCAAAATAAATAACGATCCAGAAGTTATACTGAATATAAAAATCTGCATGCTTTTTCGTCCACACATTATATATGCTACCAGGTTTGTCAAATATGTTTAGATTTTCTATGGTATCTCTTAAGGTAAGAAAGTAATAATCGACGATTGTTTTATTCATTTTTTGGTCTCGGGCCATATTCATTTGTTGAACTTTTTGCCTAGCTACGTCTGGATGCCTGCTCAAGAAAATATAAGCCATTTTCTACCAGCTTTATTCGACTCTTTAGAAAACGGATTTGGTATGTGATTTGTTGTAGTTCAAGAAAACATACTATTCATTAGAATCTTTCCTGTAATAGGCATTGCTACCTCAGGTAATCTGTGAATTCTTTCTTACAGGATTTTATGTTCTGTGATAAAGACCTAGCGTTGAGCGAGGAATGTTGTAACGCTTAGCAGCACCTTTGATGGACATTCCGTTTGCCATGGCTTGCAGCGCCAAACGTAGATCTTCTTCTGACCACACAACTCGTTTTCTTGGCATTCTGCAAGAGTTTAATATTTGGTCCCTAATATTGTCGATGGCAATGTTACGAATTATTAGCGATGGCAATATTAGAAACAAATGATACACAGAAAAAAAAATCCGTAACTTAAAATTGCTTTTAAAATAATTCATGCAATTCATAAAATAAGAACCACTGAAGTGTGGTTAATAAACCTAACTTCAGTTCAAAGTTATATCTACGCCTCCATATTGTCGCTTTTATCAAACATATAGTTTTTTTGGAATTCCTAACTTATTCATAGCGTTATAAAGACTTGGTCTTAAGACTCTGTCATATGCCGCTTTAAAATCGACCAAAATATGATACATATCTATGTTAAACTCTTGCGATTTTTCGAGGATCTATCGTAGTGTAAAGATCTGGTTAATGGTTGAACGTCCACTCCTGAATCCTGCCTGATAATCTCCTAGAAACGTTTCGGTATAAGGCTTCAATCTCTCGTGCAAAATGTTTGACAATATCTTGTATGCTGTATTTAGGAGAGTTATTCCGTGGTAACTATTGCATTCCAGTTGGTTTCCCTTTTTGTGTTACGGGCAAATTAAGCTTGAGCTCCATTCTACAGGCATTTGCAACTCAGACCAAATTTTACAAACAATTTCTCGCATCACTTTGGTGAGCTGCTCTCCACAGTGTTTAAATAACTCTGCTGGGATGCTGCTTAGGTTTTCTATAGATATTTTCACTTCATCTACCGAGGGGGGTTCCACGAGTTCCTCATTTCGGTATTCCAGCTCTATAGTGTTAGTAGGTTCCCCTTCCAGTAACTCTCGAAAGTGCTCTACCCATCGTAACAGGATATTCTCTTTGTTGGTAAGTAAGTTACCTTCCTTATCATTACAATAGTTGATTCTTGGTTTGAATTCTTTTCTAATAATATTTATTTGATGATAGAATTTTCTTGTTTCTCCGTGACTCATATGGCTTTCGAGCCGTTCTAATATGTCATTTTCCGAGTCTCGTTTCTTTTTTGGGTTTATGCGTTTTTCTCTCTCCTTAAGTTTTTGTATCTATCTATTGTTGTCCTAGTTTTCCGTTGTTGCATGGTCCTAAATGCCTCGTTCTTCTCATCTGTTATTTTTTTTGCGGTCTTGGTCGAAGCAGTCTTTTCTTTCTTGGGTTCGGGATATTCCCAATGTGCTTTCGGATGCTAATTTCAGAGCCTCCTTGCAGTTGTTCCACATTTCCGTGCTTGACTGGTCGATTGCCCAGTTAAGTTAGATAGACTAAAACTGCCGAATAGAAAAAAGTTGCCACCCTACATTGCAGAGACGATACTATCCATGATATGGAGATGGCAGTATTAGGAACGGTGGCAAAAATAAAACAAAAATATCATATTCTTTACACAATTTATTCATTATTATTGATAAATACTACATAATCTACTTATACTTATAATATTGAGCATCCATAAATATACAAGAAGTAGTCTAAGCGTTCAAGTAGCAGAAAAGGGGGTTTTCCAATATTCACCTAACTACACAAAAAAAAACACGAAACAAAACAATATTTCTGCTAGTCAAACAACTGAGACCGATTGGGGATACGCAACACAAATAACACTATATAAATATTAAAAGAGCCGGCGTGTTACAAGAAATGGCTTTTTTCAAAAATAAAATAAAAAAACGACACTCCAAAAACTTGTATAAATACAAAAGTGTAAAAATTTCGTCAGTCATGTTCACTACATGAGGTCAGATTCCAGGAAATGCCCAGTTTTTCATTGCAGTTATTTTCTTATATAAGTAATAGTTACAGAACATTATCATGAAGAGCTCTTTTTTAAAATGTTTTTTCTCACTAACATTCGTAATTTTTTTTAATTTTTATTACAAAATTGACTTGAACATGTTAGTGAAAGATCAAATTGAAAACAAACGGCATACTTTTTATCATACAACAATTCGACACAACAGTTTTAACTGTTTAACTCAAATATGAGAAGCTTTTATTCAATATATAATTACTGAATATATTTTTATTGTAGTAAAAAAAAATAATATATAGTATTAATAGTAATTCACCCTTTCAAGAGGTTTTCTGAGATCTGACCTACAAATATTCTACATAATCGAGTATACATTTATGATGTAAAGTAAAAACAGTCTATTTGTCATAATAGTGACCAGTTAGTCCTAATAAAGAAGATATACCTATTTAATAATAACTTGATCAGGTAACAGGTATCTTTATATACGTTTATTTCGGATTAACTCCAGATACAGAAGTCATTCCTAGTTTGCTTTGGGCTTAAATTAAAAAGACAGGTTATGTGAGGTTAGAAACTAAAAGAAATGAAACTTAGGAGCAGTCTCTTTATTTCTAGAGAGATTATTTGTGCTTATATTAAAAAGAAAGGTTACGTGATGTTACAAACCCAAAAAAAGAAACTTGGGAGCAGTTTCTTCATTTCTAGAGAAAAATTATATTTAAGTTCAAAATATTACAGATTAAATAATGTATGTATTTTTTGGTTTGTTTGGGCATTATATTAATCCGAGATAAGGTCTACAAAGATTAAGGTTATGTTAGATTACGTTTAAATATGTAAATTGAGCTGTTGTATGGTTCTGAAGTAATACATAAGGACTTTGGTCACTGTTTCCTCTTAGATATCTGTTTTTACTCTATTGCACCAATACGCAAAGACATTTTCTTCTTTTATAAAAAAAGGCACGCTACCTAATTAACGTCTGTATTTTTGGCACCCGAGAATGCTTGTTTATATTATTCTTTTGTAAAAAAGTTCTTCGACACTAGTTCGTCAATTTGTATAAAAATGTCTGTATCACTTTGCACAGTTCTCTGGCATTGTCACTAGTTATAAAATAGCAGCAGCTCATCTCCTCCTCTTCGACACTGCTTGGATCATTTGCCTTAACATTGGTTCTGGACTACATTGTTTTGGATCACATTGCATTTGGCCATCTCCACCACATCTAAAACAAAAAAATATTTTAAGTATTAAATCTACATAATATATCAATATATATTTTTAGAAGAGTATAATATAAAAAGAGACGTGTGAGTAAGTTCTCTGAAAATATTAAAGTAGTCATGAAAATCAATCGCCCTTAGGAGTATTAATAATTTTCGTTATGCTTATGGGTTAAATTTGGTTATACCAGCAGTGCTCATGATATCTTGGGTTATACCATCTGAAGAATATCCTACTGTGAGAGAAATTCAACAAAGCTATGTATTGTCTCTTCTTTTATTTAATTTATATGCAGAAAAGATTTTCGGAGCAGATCTCCAGAAGGTATAATTACCAACGGAGTATTCATCAACAACTTAACATATGCTGATGACATAGTTTTTCAGATAAAGATGACTTACAGACTTTTGTATCAAATTGTGATTAAAACAGGTAATTATTTAGTGATAAATAGAAGGGAAACGTGACCCTGGACGACGAAGAATAGCCTGGCTCAAGAATATTAGCTGGTGCTATGCAGTTGACACTACGACACTATTAAAGTCAGCTGCGAATGAAGTAAAGATTATGTGACTTGTAGTCAATTTCCTTGCAACCCAATGCGCTTAAAGAAGAAGAAAATACCAAAAATCTACGAGAAATTTAAACCCTTATGTATCACCTTCTAGGTTGTTCCTAGGTTCCTTAGGTTCTAGGGCTCTTAATGAACATCTAAGACTAATTTTATAGTACTCCATCAAAACACCAAAATAAAGGCATCCGTGATGTTACATGAGAAATTTATAGAGCAGTTGGTCTCTAATTTTGTAGTCCTGTTTCTGGACACATTTGATTCTTCTTTGATATTCAATCATGATCCTGCAATTCTATTTGCCTTACCAATTTGATAACAGGGCATTTGGTCAAACTCCATTTAATGTCTTTCCTTTGTTTCTCGATTTTCCACTGTTTCCTGGTACTAATTAATGCTTTAACTAAACTTGTCAACACAATAAAGAACCTAACATTTACCAGATGCATTTTAAGGAAACAAAGATATTGACTGTTTTGGTCAATCATATTAGATCAGATAATGGTTCCAATTCCCACAAAGAAAAATATCTCATAGAAATGTTTTAAGAGTTAGATAGTTAGATAAGTAGATATTAGATAAACAGCTACTTACGTGCAGTGCATGCATGGCCCTGAAGCAGATCTAATGAAGTCTCCTACATTATACGCCTGCCCCTTGATTTGGCATCCCACTTTCGTAGCTCTACCTCGGTACGCGTGCGCCAAGAAGTGTGGCGGCAGCGTCGTCGTCGTTGTGGTTGTCGTCGTTGTAAAGTTGAGAGCAGTTGCCATCGCAACAGGGCATTCGTATCTTGGACAACAGAAACCTCTGATTGGTTCTTCGTGGCAGTTGGGAATAGGAGGAGGACAACTCTGCTGCAGACAAATTATATCGCTTCTGAAGCAGAAGCAGAAATCACAAGGATCATCTCTTGGAATTTGTTGGGCTGATACGAATACTTTTCCGCCGTATCGGCAGGTTCCTGGACCCAAGGGACTTGGTTCTTCATCGTCATAATCTTCTCCAGGAGAGTGATAATCCGGTAGGTCAGGAACGTGTTCGTGTTCACCAGGAATATTGGCATGTGTAGGTACCAGGGTTGTTGGATGTTCGGATGTTGAAAGCGGAGACAGTGGATGTGACGTGGAGAGCTCACCATCGACGGGGTATATTCTTGTTGTGGCCTCTTGATGAGGTCCAGATGTAAATAATTCCGATGATTCATTCTTTGGACTTTCGGTGGTAATGTGAGGAGACGTAAATATTTCATCTTTAGATGATGACATTTGTGGAGCTTCGGTTTCCGGTTTCACATCAACTGGAGACGTTGTACTATTTGGTTCGCTCTCTGTAGAGGCATTCGATACTTCTGGTTTCAGTCTGTCTTCAATACTTGTTGTGACTGGTTCGCTCTCAGTAGAAGCACTGGACGTTTCTGGTTCGGTAACTGCTTTATTAGTTGTTTCAATTTTTCCTTCCGTTGTTGTCTGTTCTGCTTCAGCAGGGTTGCTCTCTACTGTTGGCTCCACTTCTATTGGTTGCTCTTCAGAAACTGTTGGTCGTGTTGTACCTTCAGATTCTTGTGTCTTTTGTTCTGTAATCGATGGTTGACTTGACTGCTCGGTTACTGGTACACGTAACTCAGGTGTAGTACCTTCAGGTTCATTTGTTTTTTGTTCTGTAACCGGTGACTGACTTGAAGATTCAGTTAATGGTACCTTTTCTTCTGTTGCAGTTTCTGGCTCAGCAGCTGTGGTTTGAACGGGTTCCGAAACTTTTTCGTCTGTAACAGAATCATCGATTGGGAGGTGTGTTGGTTTGATAGTTGCTTCCGTTATGCCAACCTGTTCTGTGGTTTGCTGACTAACTGTCGTCTCCGACGGTTTGGAAGTAGATCTAGTGATAGATTCGTCGTCTAATCTACTCGTGGTTGACTCAGCCTCTTTTGGTACTTCGGTCGAGGTTTCAGATGGTTTTGTAGGTAATATAGCTGATTTTTCAGTTTGTGCTGAAGCTACTGTTGTTACATCTGATTCTTCTTTTGTACTACTAATTGTTGTTGGTTCTTCGTTATCATCATCCTGAAGTTTTGTAGTACCTATTGTGGACGGTTCTTCTTTCTTATCTTCTTCCAATCGTGTCGTACCTATCGTTGAAGCTTCTTCTTTCTTATCTTCTTCTACTTTGGTAGTACCTATCGTCGTAGATTGTTCTTTGTTATCTTCACTCAATTTTGTAGTACTTATTGTCGTTGGTTCTTCCTCCTTACCTTCTTCCAATTTTGTAGTACCTATTGTCGTTGGTTCTTGCTTCTTATCTTCTTCCAATTTTGTAGTAGCTATTGTCGTTGGTTCTTCCTTCTTATCTTCTTCCAATTTTGTAGTACCTATTGTCGTTGGTTCTTGCTTCTTATCTTCGTCCAATTTTGTAGTAGCTATTGTCGTTGGTTCTTCCTTCTTATCTTCTTCTAATTTTGTCGTACCTATTGTCGTCGGTTCTTCTTTTTTATCTTCTTCCAATTTAGTAGTGCCTATTGTCGTTGGTTCTTCTTGCTTATCTTCTTCCAGTTTAGTGGAACCTATCGTTGTTGCCTCTTCTGTATTTTCTGATTGATATTTCGTACTGGCAACTGTTGTTTCTTCTTTGGTCACTGCAACTGGTTCTTCTTTGTCACTGCCTACTGTTGTCACTTCAGCTTTTGTCTCTGATACATTGGTTGTTGTTACTTTTTCTGTAGGACTTCCTTCGGTTGCTCCCGATACTGGTTGAGATTGTGTAACTGCGTTAATTGTTGTATCTTCTGCACCTTCGTCTTTTTGTGTAACTGCAATTTCATTTCTAATTGTGGTTGTAGATTCGACCGGTTCATTTATTTTCATGGATAACGTAGTAGCTTCAGTTTTATGTTGGTCGCTTGGCGCTTCAGTTTCTATTGACGGTTTGGAACTTTGTTCAGTAGACGTTGAAGATGTAGTTTCGGTAATATGTGCTCCTGAATCCAATGGACGTTCTGATTCAATTGTTTCTGTCAGCGTGTAATCTGATGAAGGTTCTGTCGTCGGTTTCTCAGTTTCCTGTTCTGAAATGGGTGTCACCTTCTTAGATGGTTCATTTGAAGAAACTGTAGGTCTTTCGGTTTCAGTTAATTTAACAGTACTTTCAGTTGGTGCTTCCGTCTCTTTAGGTTTTTGAGAAGATTCTGTTTCTGTAGGAGTTTCATCAGTAACTAATTTTTCTTCTGGAGCTTTAGTAGGTAATTGTTCAGACGCAGTTGTATCTGATGATTTAGATTCTTCTGGTTTGTCAGTTGGTAGCTCCTCAGTTGGTTCTACTGTATCTTTAGAGCTTTCTACTGGTAAAATATTAGTGGTAACAGGAGCATCTGTAATTTCTGTTGATTTACTTGTCGTTTCAACATTTTTATCTGTTGTAATATGTATTGATTCTTCTGTGGAACCAACCAGAGGAGTAATTACATCGGTTTCAGTTTTATCATCTCCAGTTTTGGTAGTAATTTCTTCTGGTTTAGCCGATTCTGTGCTGGGAGTAATTCGAATTTCTGTAGTAACTTCTGTTGCTTTTTCTGTAGTTACTTCTTGAACTCTGTCTACCGGGATATGTGCCGTAGGGGTTTCTTGTCCTTCTGTACTTATATCATTTTGTCCTTCGGATTTTATTGTAGAAGACTCTGATTTTTCAGGCATTTGTTTTACAGTAGTAATCTCGCCTTCACTTTGTACTTCAGTTGTTTGTTCTACAGGTGGTACAGATTCACTAGATTTAGATGGAACACATCCTTCTTCGGTACAACTTTCTCCTTCTTTTTGTGTTTCAGTTACCTGTTCAACGGGTGGTACAGTTTCACTAGATTTAGATGGAGCACATCCTTCTTCGGTACAACTTTCTCCTTCTTTTTGTGTTTCAGTTACCTGTTCTACAGGTGGTACAGATTCACTAGGTTTAGATGGAGCACATCCTTCTTCGGTACAACTTTCTCCTTCTTTTTGTGTTTCAGTTACCTGTTCAACGGGTGGTACAGTCTCACTAGATTTAGATGGAGTACATCCTTCTTCTGTACAACTTTCTCCTTCTTTTTGTGTTTCAGTTACCTGTTCAACGGGTGCTTTAGTCTCGCTAGGTTTAGATGAAGTACATCCTTCTTCGGTACAACTTTCTCCTTCTTTTTGTGTTTCAGTTACCTGTTCAGTGGGCGGTGTAGTCTGGCTAGATTTAGATGGAGCACATCCTTCTTCTGTACAACTTTCTCCTTCATGTTGTCTTTCAGTTACTTGGTCAACTGATGGAGTAAACTCGCCTGATTTAGATGGAGCACATCCTTCTTCGGTACAACTTTCTCCTTCTTTTTGCGTTTCAGTTACCTGTTCAGTGGGCGGTGTAGTCTGACTAGATTTAGATGGAGCACATCCTTCTTCGGTACAACTTTCTCCTTCTTTTTGAGTTTCAGTTACATGTTCAGTGGGCGGTGTAGTTTGACTGGATTTAGATGGAGCACATCCTTCTTCAGTACAACTTTCTCCTTCTTGTTGACTTTCAGTTACTTGTTGAACTGTTGGTATAGGCTCACTTGATTTCGATGGAGCACATCCTTCATCTGTACAGACTCCACTTTCTTTTTGAGTTTCAGTTACTTCCTCAACTGGGGGTGTAGACTCGCTTGATTTAGGTGGTGCGCATCCTTCTTCTTCAGTACAACTTTGTCCTTCTTTTTGTGTTTGTGTAGTTTGTTCAACGGGTTCAGTCGAATCATTTGTCTTTGATGGAACACATTCCTCTCCTGTACAGCTTTCACCTTCTTTTTGTGCCTCCGTTACTTGCTCAGCAGGTGAAGTCGACTCGCTTGGTTTGGATGGTGCACAGGCTTCTCCCGAACAGCTTTCTACTTTAATAACGGGTTCTGTAATTTCATTCTCAGTTACATCATGCTGATTAGTGACAGAAGCTACTGTTGTTGATTTCTCTGTGTCTTCTGAACTTGAAATTCTGACTGTGGTCACTGTTTCTGGCGATTTAGTTTCGTCCTCTGGCAATCCAGTAGATTTAGCGGCTGTAGTTACAGATTCTTCTAGAATGGGTGTAGTTGTTTCAATAACTTGACTGCTTGATTCCATTCCACTATCTAACGTTGTCGTACCTGAAAAGTAAAAATAAATAATAAATAAAAATTTTAAAAACTCGCTTTTCTTTTCGTAAGCTTAAAATATGACACTTACTGCATTGGAATACAGGGCAGCAACTATTTTCTGGTCTTGGTACTACAGTAACACAATCCTTCGGTGCATCTGGACATGGAACATGGGAACATTTGAGGATAGAGCTGACACACTTACAGGCAACTTGGCAGTGATTGACAGGAGGCACATTGGAGTTGTTGTTGTATGTACGTCCTTCTACCAGACAGCTACCCTCTCCAGGAATACCATGGACTCTTTCTTCAATTGTAGTTACCTCTGGTTCTTCTGGAATTTCTGTGGCAGTAACATCTGGAGTTGCATCGTGTTGGGTTGCAGTTTCAGGTTGTTTCGATGGAATAACAGTTATGGGCTCTGAAGTTGCATCACTGGAGCTTTCTGGTCTTGTTTTTGAATCTGTAGTTGCTTCTGCTGATTTTGTTTGATCTGAGGGCACAACAGGTGCTTGTTGTGTGGATATTTCTTCCGAAGTTGTAACAGACTCAGGCTGTTTAGTTTCTCCAATTGGTTCCTGAGTTGATTTGGTAGCGCTATCCTCTGCAGTTTGGCTTTCGGTAGATTCTGTCTCTTGTGGTTGTTTGTCAGTTGTTACCGAAGGAATGATTTCATTCTCTCTAATATCATGTGATGTAGTTTCTGCTTGAGTTTCTGTTGTAATCTCTGGCAACTTAACTTCTGTTGAACTTTCTGAAATGTCTTTGGGCGTTGTAGATTCATGAGCTGAACTTTCCGCTGGTACAGTTTGCTTAACTCTTGGTTCTGTTGTTTGAACTTCAGCTTCTGTTGTGGTACCAACGGTTGGACCTTCAGTTTCTGATATGGTTGGTGTTTTGTCAGTAATATCTAAAGGCTTCTGCGTTTCTTTTTCAGTTGTTTCTTTTAATGGGCCCTCGGGTATTTGGTTAGATTCAGTATGGTCTTTTTCAACAGACGTGGGTTTTTCCGAACTTGAAGGAGCTTGGTCTTGTGTGCCACACGTTTCTTTGGTACATACAGCTTTCGGTATTTCATTAGATTCCTTTACTGGTTCTTGTGTTGTTGGGATCTCCGCCTTAGGAGGTTCAGTTGTTTGAACAGCTAGACCTTCTGTCACAGTTTCTGCTGGTTTTGTGGTCTCTGCGGGTTGTTCTTTAGTTGGCACTATTGTTTCAGATTTGTGATCCATTGAAAGTGGTTTTTCAGTTTCGTTTAATGGCGCACTTGTGACTATCTCCATTTCTTCTATTGTTGTCAATTCAGCAGCTTTCGTGGTAGGTGTTTCAGTTATTGGTTTAGTTTCTTTAGGACCTTCTGTAGATGTAACCTTCGAAGGTTCCGTTTCTTTAGCGTTTTCTGTGGATGATTCTTTTGTAGGCTCGTCTGATTCTGCCTTATTAGGTTCTTCTGTAGGTAGATTCTTAGGAGGTTGTGTTTCTATAGGTTGTTCATTAGGTGATTCTGTTTCTTGAGTTTTGTCTGTAGATGGGGCTTTAGATGGTTCTGTTCCTTCAGGTTCTTCTGTAGAAGATACCTTGGGAGCTTCAGTTTCTTCAGACTTTTCTGTAGCCAATTCTGTAGGACGGTCTGTATCTTGTGAGACTTCTATAGGTGGCAAATTAGTGGGTTCCGTTTCGTCAGATACTTCTGTCGGTGAGGCTTTAGTGGCTTCTGTTTCTTGAATTCGTTCTGTTGTTGCCTTTGTCTGTGGAGGTAATGTTTCTACTGGTTCAATTTTTTCCGTAATAGTTTGTGTTTCTAAAGATGTTTCAGTAGTTGCATCAGGTTTGGATGGTTGCGTTTCTGTTGATTGAGATTTTGTTTCCGTTGTTTGTTCACTAGTTATATCTCTATTGGGCGCTGGTGTTTCTTCAGGCAACTTCGTGGTGATACCTGATTCAGTAGGTACTTGCTCCTCAGTAGGCTGTGTGTCTTTGGGTTTTTCGCTTGATTCATCTGCTACTTCAGATTGTGTTACAGATGTAATGGGTTCCGTAGTCACATCTCTAGGAGATTGTGTTTCTTGAGCTTTTTCAGATGGTCCTTGAGTATTTTCAGTCAAGTCTTGCGCCTTCTGCGTGGCTTCTTGAACCTTCTCAGTGGTTTCTTGAGCTTTCTCAGTTGTTTCGTGATTTTCCTCAGTCGTAGATTCTTTCTGTGGAGGTTGTGTTTCTATTGGTTGTAATCTAGTAACTCCTGGTTGCTCTGTTGGAAGTGATTCTGTTATTGTATCTAATTTAACAGAGTCAGTGGCTTTAGTAGTTTCTAGTTCAGTTGTAACATCTGATTTGGAACTTTCTGTTTGGGACTCTTCTGGTTTGGATGATTCACTAGTAACATCTACGGGAGCAGAAGTATCTTTTGTAACTTCCTGTTTATATGTAGTTTCAAATGGTTTTTCTGTTTCTATAGGTTGCTCACTAGTGATATCATTAGGCTCTTGGGACTCTTTAGGTCCTTCAGTCGTTTCAGCTTTGGGCAATTCTGTTTCTTTGTCCTTTACTGTCGTTATTGGTTCTTCTTCAGGAAGTTTGGTAGTTTCAGCAGCCTGTCGGATAGTTGTTTCTTCAGAAATAGCTACTCGTTGTGTTGTTACCTCTTCTTTAACAACGGTTGTTTCTTGAGGAGTTATGTCAGCGTAAGTGCCTTTATCTGTTTCACTTTCAGTAGTATCTTTAGGTAACTTGGTAGTGCTTTCTTCGCCTTCTTTGGATGGTTCTTGTGTTGTTGGTTTTCTGGTTTCTCCTTCTTTGTCTATTGGTCTTGTTCGTTCGTCTTCAAAGCCTGAGGGTAATGATGTAGATGTGTCTTTACTGGCAACGGTCGAAGTGTGGTGGTCTTCTGGTTCTTCTGGTTCTTCAGTTTCGTCATGAGCAATTGTTTCATGTTGAGCAGGTTCTGTTACTTTCTCTATTGGAGCTTCAGTATCTTCTTGTGTCTTCTCAGTTGGGGTTTCATGAATTTCCGGTTGTTTTGTAGGTTCTTTCGAAATTTCTGTGGTAGGCTCCTCTGATTTATCGGTTTTCTTTGGTTCTTCAGTATTACCGAATACTAAAGATGATATTGTTTGTGCAATTTCAGTTACTACTTCTGTCACTACAGAGGTCAATCTTTCGGTAGTAGTTTCTGGTTTCGTTTCTGCAGCATCTGTACTGAATTCTCCCCTGTCTTTAAGGTCGGGGGTAACGATTTCTTCGGGTTTACTTGTTTGTGATTCTGGAGTTACAATTGAAGGCTGCGTTGTAGTAACCTCATAGGACGATATAGTTGTTAGATCCTCTTCTGAAATCATATTGCAGTCATAAGTATCGGGACAACAGTGGCCTTCTTTTCGTGGAAGAGCTTTACATTTGACTTTATCCAAAGGAGTTGGTCCACATTCTTGAACGGCACAGACAATATCGCCTCTCATACAATAACACTTTTCGCATGGTATGTCCTTCTTGACCAAAGCACCATCGGCATATAGTTCATTGCGGTAGGTGCAGTGTGTTGGAACTGCAGTAGTAGTCGGAATAAGAGTGGTTGTCGGTACTTCTGTAGTCGTTGTAGTAAGAAGAGGTCTGGCGGTTGTTTCGATCTCGGGATATTCTGGATGATCTAAAAAAGAAAAAAAATAGTTTTTATTTTCATTGCAGTTTTAAACTTTTTCAGGTAATCTTACCGCAATCATATCGCAATGGACAGCAAACTCCTTCGAGATATACAGGTTTGCAGCCTTCGACCAATTTTCCAGTTAAGGTACATTCTTGTATGATACAGGCAGTCTTGTTTCTAATGCAGTAGCAAACCTCGCAAGGGTTGTTGGGATTTGATGGCACTTTAGCACCGTCAGCGTAGAACAAGTTATCTATTGAGCAACCATATTCGTTGAGGTGACCTATCGCTGTAGATGGTGTCGTTGAGGCGTGGGGGACCAGCTGAACAGGAACTGAACAAAATAAAAAGAATCTTTATTACTGGTCTTATACAGTGATTATTGCTATAACTATTGAGACACACCAGGGATAGGTTACTTGAACCAAAATTGCATTGCACCAAGTCTCGATAATTATATTTTAAAGAAGTACTTTTGTTAATAGGAAATAATTTAGCTTACCTTCGGGGCAGGTAATAGTTGGACAGCATTGGTCGGGTTTCTTTTCTACTTTACAGTCTTGTCCGATGGCTTTCGTGAAAGGACACACCCTAAGGTAGCACATTAACATCCTATTGTGGCAAGTGCAATTTAAACATGGCTCGTTCGTTATTATCCTATCACCTTCATCGTAGTGCTCGAAATTATAGTAACAGCCAGTTGCGTCAGCGACTGAAACAAAATAAATAATTAATATACGTAGAAAAAAGTGTTTGGCTACGCCACTGGTAGTCAAATATTTTTTCCCGCGAGTAATAATCCTACCGAGTAGTTTTTCACCAAAACCCAGAAAAGAATAAGTTAGGTTGTTATTAGTATGATGTTAGAAATCACCGATTTTAGAAACCACCGAATGTGGACGCCGCTTTTAATAAGTAAGAGTTAAAAAACCACGGACTTTGAAAGCAATAGTTAGTTTTTATTAGAGTACTAACATTGAGTATTCAGCAAGTTAAGTATTCAATTAAAAAAATTTTAAAAATTGAAACAGTAAATCGATTAATGTGCACACAACTGTCAACTGCATAGGACCAATCTGTCCAATAAACAATACTAGTAAGTACTTAATATAAGTAATAAATATAAAAACAATATGGTAAAACAGAATTGTAAAACACTAGTCATGCAAAAGGATCCTTATGGACTCCAGATTACTGGTTGTAATGGTTCAGCAGCCTCAGAATGGTACACCCCAATCTTCTTTATACAAGAGCTACCATTTTATTGCGAGGTAAGAATACAACAAGTACAGACGACGCAATACTACTCTCTCAAAGTGAAGATGATTTACACCGTATGCTGCACCAATTTAATTTAATTTAATAATTAATTTAATTTAATTTAACATAATCGCCAGAAAATTTAACATGTTAATTTCCTCAAAAAGGCAAAATGCATGGTTACAACATCAAATTTTTTAAGATGTAAATTGGACCTGGAAGGTCAGGTAATAGAACAAGTGATGGAGTTTAAATATATAGGCATCACATTATCTATCTACGGAAAGCTCGAAACAGAAGTCGAAGATCAGGTGAATAGAGCAAACAGAGCCGCAGGTTGCTGAATTAAACAATATGGAGAAATAAAAATATCGAAAAAGAAATGAAAGGCAGAATTTACAAAACAGCCATCAGACCAATAATGACATATGCGCAAAGACACGACCTGACACAGAGAGGACAAAAAGGATGTAAGGAACAGCAGAGATAAAAAACGGATAGTAAAACACTATGGGGCAGAGCTAGAAGTACAGATATACGACGTAGATGCAAGGTGGGTAACATCAAGGACTGGGTAAGAAATAGAAGAGTAGAATGGAATGATCATACAAGCCGAAAACAAATAGAGTAGTAAAGACGTCTAGAGACGATTCCCCAATAGGAAGACGATCAGTGGAAGACCACCAAAACGATGGAACGACAACTTACTGGAGGCACACTGAAAAATGAATCATGTCTATATAAAAAGAAGACGAAGAAGTACTTGTCCATAACGCCCTGCTACATAACATATTACACTATTTTCCCTGTAAATTTTGCAATTTTTTCGGCTTCCTTTATTTTAAAAGGAAGATATGATGGCTTTATTTCATTTTTTGGGTGGAGGCCCGTCTTCTACTTATCTTATTAGAGATACGTGCAAGGATCTCCATTAATTTATCGAAAGCTGCTTTGAGTAGTTTGTTACTTAAATTTCCTGGACCAGGAGCTTTTCTATTTTTTAGCTGCATGAGGCTTTTTCGTACTTCGGCTGTAGTTATTATGACTTCTTGTTGAACATTCCCTTCGTAGATTTCTTCTGAAGCGTCTTTATAAAATTCGGTTTTATCTCCTGTTAGGAGCTTATGAGAATATTCTTTTCACTCTTGAATGTTAATAAGATGTAGTCCTGTAGCGTCTTTATTCTGTGTTTGTAGTCCTCTAATAACTTTCCAGGCTCTATTTGATCTTGTATTTTTGGCACACTTATTTACTTCTTCGCATATTCTTTCCCAGTAATTGTTTTTAACATTCTTTACTTCATTTGTTACTGTGGTCCAGCAAACAAAAAATTTATATCCAAAGTCACGCGTCGTAACTGGTCAAAAGTAGCCGGTATTATGTGTCAATCATGAATTATCGGAAATTGTGAATTCGATCATTGGTGGCACGTAAGAAAATGCTTATAATAATAAAAATAATACATTAGATCTAGTATATTAATAAGTATTCAGATTAAAACTAGCTTCTATAGAGTCGCGGATAATCCCCTTGCGGATGGGTGGGAGTCGAATATATATTTAAAGATCTAAAATACCCAGATTAGTATATTCTTTTTATTTCAGAAGGATATTCAATGATTTAGTCTATCAATAGAAAGATTACTTACGTCAAAAAAAAGGCCAAAACGTGTTTATTTGGAAGAAGAGTAATGTGTTAGATGAATCATATTGTTACAAATATAATCTTTCTCGCACTTGATCCTTCATATTCAGCAGTAACCAAAACGAAAGGCAATTATCAAGATTTAAAGTTTATTCTGAGAAAAATTTAATTCTCTTAAGTGCCAAAATAAACGAGTTAGTTTATTGTAAGAGCGGAATTAATCAATGTACTGACAATGTAGTCGAAATGTGTTTACACAGTAAAATTAGATTAATCAACAGCTAAATCAGCAGTCAGTTAGCAAGCAAATACTTTCATTTTACAAGCATCAATAAAAAACTGAGATTTTCGCCAAAGGAAGAACTGGAATACAAAGTAAATACTTAACGTACATGATATGAAGCAGGAATAATATCACAGCCCAACAAAATGAAAATATTTAGTGCTTGAGAAATAACGAATTTTAAATATTTTTGATGTTATGATTTTAAAAATGTCTTCACTTCGCTCGAAAAGAAAAGTACTTTAAAATCACCAGTAGAGTAAATATGATAGATAGCTTCCTCCATTTTTATTGGATTAAATAATATTTAATTAAAGCAATATATTGTTAAACACAAAGACATTTGTATACTTCTGTACTTATAACTCTGAGGAAACTAACTATATACTGATTTTCCTATCCTTTTTCCGCTACTGACACTATTCATGGTAAAAGTCATAGCGATACCTAAACGATACGATAAACGTAAGTGATTATGTTTATAATTCATTTCATTTTTTATTTGCTGCACTATAATAATCGTGAGATCCAGTAGCATTTGTCGCAAGCTTTCTTTGTCTATTTCGCCAAAGTTTCAAGTTCATGGGTCCACCAAAGGACCAAGGGATTTGTTGATAAAATAAATCGGTCATTTAGAACACTTATTTAGTATACCTATCTGTTATAAATAGATAGTTATAATAAAGTTAATGACTTAAGTATAGTCTTCTTTTTATATTAAAGGCTTGTACGAAAATGTTGTATTATGAGCAAAAAGTGACAATATCGATTTCAAGTAATTATCGTGTTCCGTATCGCTTAACGTGGTAATTGTTACTCCAGGACAATAATATATTGCTCTAAATCCATAAATAACTATAATTACCTCAATAATTATTATACATTATAACATATTCCTTTCTTAACGTTATCGCCTAGAGACATATACAAAAACACGGTAGTGATTAACCATCAACATCATACGGTACATTTAGAAGACCAAGAAAAAACACAGCCATTAGTGTACGAAGGAAAACGGTGACGAGATCGTTCTAAAATTAGAGCAGTAGATAATAATATTATTTTATAAATAATAATAATCGATAAGCAAAGTAAACATTTTATTGTCTGAGCATATTAGCATTTTGTAACAGAGCGTTAAGTGCAACATGTTCTTCAGGTTTATACTTCTTATAGTTGTTCATAATATGACGTTAAACAGTAGAAAACCTCAGAATATTTTTATATGCATCGATTTACATGAAACTTTATGGGGATATACCTTCCAATATACCTTCCAATCCGAAATCTTTCCTATGCAAATATGTGCTAACATTTTTTAGAGTGAAAGCTACCCCTTATTGTTCAATCTTATATAAGCTAAAAGTAAAGCTTACAACAATTAAGAATAACGCTAAAATATTTTGTCAAAGATTGTTTGATATTCTAATACTGGGTGACAATCGGGAGCCGGTTGTTTTTAGAACGTATAGTACGAAGCTTGAGGGTATGAGAGTGGGACAAGCGCATCAGTGATCGCTACGCAGTGGCTTTTTCGCACTCAATTTAATATTGGTAGACGTGAAGCGGTTCCATTTCGCAACACAATCTTAAGATGGATAAAGAATTTTAGAACAACAGGCAGTATCATGAAAAAAAAAGCAACAAGGTCCGAATAGAACAGTAAGAACTTCTGTAAACATACAGCGAGTGAGAGATACCGTCGTCAGAAAAGCTACACGGTCAGCCCGAAAACATGCAATTGAGCTAAACATTAATCAGAAATTGTTTAGAAAAATGTTGAATAAGGACCCAAAATTTCACCTCGACAAATTGCAGATTGTCCAGAAATTAATGGAAAGAAATGTTGAACAACGTGAGGATTTCGCTACGAGAATGCAAGTTCTTTTGGAGGATAACAGGTCAGCATTTTCTAATGAGTGACTATGCTCATTTCCATTTGGAAGGAACCGGTAATAAACAGAATTACAGGTACTGGGCTCCTGAAAACCCACGAAATCTTCATGAGCTTCCTTTACATTCTCAAAAAGTCACAGTGTGGTGTGCCATTGGTCCGACTGGCATTATTATGCCATTTTTGCCATAATTCTAGTCGCTACGTTGACATGATCCAAAATTTTTTGGTTCCAGAACTACGCAGAAGGGAAAAAGGACAACTCATTTCACGTTTCGCAGATTTACGGTGGCCTCCAAGGTCTCCAGACCTGTCACGTTGTGATTTTTTTCCAAAGTGGTATTTAAAGAGTCGTGTATATGCTAACAAGCTTCGTAATTTCATTGGGGTTGAAGAACGCAATTCACCAAGAAATTCTGACTATTGATCGAGCGATGTTAGAGGGTGTTATGGAGGATTTCATAAAGAGGATCGAAAACTGCATCCAACGTGATGGTCACCATCTTGATGATATTATTTTCCACGTACTTAATTGGATTGTAAATAGCCTAATTTAAGAGTCTAAATTATAAAATGCAAGCTAAGCATCGTACTATATTGTTGCGTCACCCCTTATTGCGGGCCTGTCTTTAGTGACGACCTGAATTCTCTCTTCACCGCCAGAGTATTATTGTACGAACCATTTCTATCGATGTGGATATGTTGTGGTCGCATTATATAAGCCCGCCAAGGCGGCATTAGATTATTAGTATTATATTATAGTATACGCGAATTATTTTGTAAGCAATCAGTATGAATTATAAGCGACAATTATTAATGTTATTAGAATTTGTGATATTTGTAAGTGAGTGAGTTGTTTTGGAGTTTAAATAAAGTTGGTTAAACCACGTTTAATTCATTTAATCTCTTAACAACAGAAAAACGTAATAATATGATGGACTGTAGTGCAAAATCCGAAAAATACGTAATAACAGGGCCGGAATCGTCTCATTTGAATCGAGCCGTCGAAGGATTATGCCTCTGCTCGGCCTCCACACCATGTCAAATTGTAAAACCCAGAAACCCGAGCCATTACCCTCTATGAGTTGTTACTGGTCAGAGATAATGCTCGTACCAAATTTTTAGTTTTATAAATAATATACAATATTCTTACCTGGGTAATACTCGATATCAGTGCTTTGTTCATGTTCGTTTTCTAGAGGAGCTGAAACAAAAAGAAAAATCATTAAAATGCTTATCATAATCGGTCAATAAAATACAATCTAATAAGCCCCCCAGTGAGACGTACATGTAATTTTCTTTATATAGTTGTAAATATGTTTAAATATATTTTAGATGTATTAATTGTTGTAAAAGAGTTTATATCATCAGCAAAATTTCAGTAAAAATTATATCCATATGTTTTATTATAAGTAAATATATTTTATGCGAATCTGTAATTCACAATCTCACAAAAAGTATTTTCCCCTGTATATAATGTGTTCAAAGAACGTTTAAGTTCAAGGCGTTACCGGAACACGTCCGTCGACTATAAATGTTGTAATTTTTCGGTTAAAAGTGCCTAATTACCATAGTAGTTAGCGTCTTTACAAAGTCGCGGTGACATTTAGAGCAAGTGGAAACTGGAATCGTGGGTTTCTAATGAAGAATAAGGTATCCTACCGCAGATTTGCGGGTCGACGAACTAGAAAACGTCTTGGGATGTTGATAATTTGTTTTGCCAAACATTCCACAAGGAGTAATTTTGGTAAAATTGCAGATTTTTAAATAACAACGATAAATTTGTAATTGGTTCATAACGAATAAAAGTTTTCTCTGTTATGTTGGTAGGGTGTAATCTGTTGGCATAAAATTATTGTATACAATTGCTTAAAATTCTTTCATATAGCCCTGAATTTTCTCTTTTGTTGCCTGGAGTAAAGTAGCTTTAACAATATTACTTTAACATAATTACTCCAAATGTGACAAGTATCGTTTTTATTCAGAAATTGTTTTTATTTTTCTAATATTTATCGCGCGGATATTAAATCACGTAAGTACTTCATTGCGACATTTTTTATGTGACCAAATTCCTAGAACCGATATTTTTTGCCTACATCGTGAATCACCTGTGATTAATAATGTCATAACGTAAACCAAAAGTCATTTTCCATTGTTAACAGTCAGTTTAGAGGTGAAATATAACAATAATGTCATTGTTTAGTTTCCTTTAAACGATACAATAGGAAGTTTTATGTTATCAGGTAAATATGGATATTTTATAATCCAATAAAATCAATAAATTGCTGCAGCCGAGGAGAAATAACAAACAGAGCGTTATACAGTTCTGGAAGAGTATGATTGATGTAATATTTTGTATCTAAAATCGTATAAATACACTCTTAATATACATAAATACTTGTACTTTAGTTTTAATACTGTTGCTGTAGAGTAACTAAATATTTTGTTGAAAATAACAAACTACAGAATAAATGATTTATTCCACATTTTGGCTTCTAGATCGGAGGGCGGCAACTGTCAGCTGTCAACAAATAATCTTAAATGAAATAACATTTTTTTTTACTTAACATCAAAATTATTCCCAAACTAGAGTAGTTAAAAAAATATGAGAAGAAATATGAAAAAATACAATTTAAACCGAACTTACTATTAAAAAGAATATTAAAGTTTCAAAAAGACAGACAAAAAAGTGTATATTGACTAGCTGTTTGTTCCAGCACTACAAAACTACGATTATCTCGTGATATTGTCGATTATGTCGACCTTTCAAGCAATACTTTAAAGCTAGTCGAAAAAGTTGTCCTTCTCCGTGGCTGCATTACGACTGCAATAAATATAAATAGCTTTAAAAAAGTTGAATCGTGTCCGATCTGGCAGCTATTTATAAACTCGCGAAAGAAAAAAGAATTTCATTTCCGTGCTTGCAGGTTTTTAATAGAGATGAGTCGGTCATTAATGAATCCATAGCAGGAACGATACTGAATCGAGTTTTAGTTTCGATTTTATAGAATTTACGACTGATAAATTACAAATTATTAATTATAAATCAAAATTTCTTTAAAACATTGCTAAATTTCAAACAAAACTGTCGTTAAATTAACTAAAAAAATAATCCTGAGCTGTGATTCCCTAAGAAGCAACCGAATCAATAAAGAGAACGACTCTAGCCAGCTCTAGTCCGCAATGATTTTAAAACGGTATTTTCTCCGTTCTTTTATGAATGAATCGAAATGGTCGTTACATCACTTTATCATTATAAAAGGAAATGGGAATTTTATGCTTATCTGCCCACTCTGATGGGTTATTTAATTTTATTTAGTGAATTCGAAAATATATCCGTAATTATTACCTTCACGACTTGGCATAAAACGGTATTTTTTTTGTAAAATCAAGTTTTTTGTGGTCATATTTTGATGAAGAACTTAATTTCCCACTGGATTATAATCTTAATTGCTTAATGCAATAATTTGTTCAGGGTTTCGTCAATATCCCATTATTAAGCACTGCATTTTTTTGGATGAATATGTCATCTGCTACTCTAGCAACGAAGTAGCTTTCCTAAACAACCTTCTACATATTCTAATTATCGGTTCATTTTCGCATAATATTGTTATTTTCTGCATTTTATTACAAGGTAAGTTAGGGTCAAGCATATTATTATTTATTTCTTTTACCTCTTTTCCCATTCTATTTATATTTTCGTAGGATCTGCCTTATTTCTTTCGTTTCCATCCTTCCAGATGTATTCTAACATCATCATCATCTGTCAACCTCTTGCATTCACCATTGTTCTTTCTGCTTCCAATTTCCTGCTGTTTTTCGTAAGTCGTCCATCCATTTTATTGGTGGCCCACCTTGGTATCCCTTGTTTTATCTAGGTCTCCATTCTTTTGTTGTTTTAGTCCTCTCTTTTATCTTTGAAGTAAGTTCAGCCAATTTTGTCCCAAAAATCTCGAAATTAGCATCAATTTGAGTCTTATTTGCTTAGTAAACTTTTAAAAAGTGAAGAGGGCGACACAAGCAAGAAATATTAGAGTTATTCCATTGAACTATGCTCCCACATGAGTAAGGGTCCATAATAAAACTGCAAAGTTGATGAAGTCTACCAAATCTGTGACCAAAACTAATCTTCTATGTTCCACGATAGCGGCATGGATAAGCGTGTGCAATGGCCACTTCTGTAACCTGTTTGATTTTTTCCTGGGTAGCGATATATCGGGTTCAAGATATTCTTTGAATGGATCTCCATTACTAGTCTTTTGAACAGCTTGTACAACACTTTTATACATCCTAAAAGTTAAAGTCAAGATTAGAGAGAAGACTTCTTGGGATCACGCCAATAGATCAGACTCTCTACTTAGCCCATTACCCAATATAGCTGCTGCGTTATTAGGAGCAATTTTAGCAGGAGTAACTACTGGTTATTTTACCACATTTTTATTATCTCTTCAGGTTTTTCGTCCACTTTTTTGACATTTTTTTCTGGTTGTGTTTTCTTTTCTGAAGCTGAAAGTAGCAGGGTCAGATGGTATAATTTTCTCTGGTTGTGGTTTTGTAGTTTCAGGCTGTACTGGTACACTTGGTTGCTTACTAAATTCGGAAACGAATGGAGGTACATCTGACTTAAATACATCTTTAAAAATCTCATGTTTCACAGTTTCTTTATGTGGAACCAGTTCAAAATGCTCTTATTTTAATTGCTTTAATTGGTATTATCCCCTGCTTGGTATCATATATCTTCTTGTTATCAACAGCATAGTATTATTCATTGCTTTTTGAGTTACTTTTAATTTACTGGTAGATTTTTTTGTCCACGTTACTGTTTCGGAATCATATGTTATTACTGGCATTATGCATTGGCTGTAAACTTTTTTCTTTAAGCAAATAGGTAGCGTTCCTTTTAAAATATGTCACATGCTGCGCATTCTAAACCTATACGGTGCTGAATCTCACAGGTTTGATTGTCTTTTCCCATTGTAATTTCATGTTCCAAGTAAATATAGCTAAAAATCTGGCGTACTTCATTGGCACCTATTCTCATAACATCACCGGTCATTTATTTTGGTTTGTAAGCGTTCTTTAAACTCTCGGCTGCATTAACAATTTCATCTACAAAACGCAAGTGGCTTAACACCAATTTGTGCATCCAGCCCAAACATTTTCTTTAACCCAGGTCACAGCAACCAGACTGAGTGGCCCAGAGAAGAATGGAACGGTGGTTACTTGGAAGGTCTCTTAGAGACAGGGTTAGAAATGAGGAAATAAGAAGAAGGAGCGTCACAGATGTCATACAGCGCATAGCATGGCTCAAGTGGAGCTGGACGGGCCATGTGGCTAGAATAAATGACAAATGACTACGAACAGACAGAAGAAACAGAGGTGGATGACTTGCACGATGGACAGACGACGTCAAAAGAACCGCTGGGAATTAAAAGACCGAAATAACTGGAAATTTGAATATTCTCTAAGTTCTATGTTGAATATCTTGGACTCAGAAGACTGGATGGTTAAATGTTATTTTTTATTTTACTGGTAAGTAAATAAGTTGTCTTAAATAACCGAAAGACTTTTAAATTAAACCAAATAATCAGGATATCGGCAAAAAATATATTTACCAAAGCTCAGCAATTGCTATTTATCATACATCATCAACGTCGGTTTAAAATTGACTAAAAGCAACTTTTTCTTAGCATAACAACGCAGACTAAACCGTTCCTCCCCCTTGTACGTGTTGTAATATAAACTTACCAAACTTAATCCAACCATCTGTTACCTGTTATGAATAATAACATTTTTCCCGGTATGAAATTTTAAACCCAAGTATCCCAATAAGTTACACCTTTTGCTGAAATGCTAAACTTTTCCCATGAAACTTTCAAACTTCTCGTTATTTATGCATAAGTTTTGGCTCGCGTTTTGCCTCCGAATCCCCAGTTGGAAGTTGCTTGAGCGTTTTGCCGGTTTCGTTTGCAAAAATTGAAGTTTCTTATTACGTTACGAGGTTTATTTTTTTTTGTCAACTCGAGACGTACGCGCAGTCGCTAAGAGCATATGGATTACTGGAAACTTTCGGCAACGTTAAAAAGAACAATGTTTTGATCTGATTGTAAAGATATTTTTATTTCGCAAAAACTTATTCGGTGCTGATCAGGTGCTAAAATCTAATGAGTTAATTCATGTAATAATATGCTACTATTCGTCGTTGATTGTTATTTTATTAGTCATGTTGGTCCCTTTAACATTGCCCCCCTTGTTGCATTTTTTATTATTTCATACAACCTTATTTGATGGTCTGATATGTAATCTCCATTGTCGATTAGGGCACTGCGATCTCAAAAAAAAACATTCGTTTTGCAAAGTCTAACATGTCAAATTTTTACGTGATTTTTCCATTAGTATATTTTTGACAGCTGTATAAAATTGCCGTATTTGGAAAAATGACGCACATGAAGAAAAACGATTTTCAATCTTTTATTAAAAAGTATTATTTGACAAATAAAATGCAAAAGAAAAGAAGATTAATTTTATTTAGGTGAAACATCAAGACGCACAAGACAAAGATAGATGGAAAGAGCTGAAGGAGACCTATGTCCAGCAGTGGACGACGCATACAGGTTGATTATGATGATGATGATGATGAACCACCAAGATATTTAAATGTTAGAATAAATGAACATCAATCTTATATTAAAAGTAGAGAATTTGATAGATCTCAAATATGTGTCCATTTTGCCATATAGTGTTATTAAGGCTTCCTGCCAGTCTATTTGCTTTTTGTATTTGATCTCTCCCTTCGTTGTCCAGGTCTCCATAGCTAGACAGTGTAATTCCCAGGTATTTTATTTCCATTACTTGTTCAATAATGATGCCATCAATTTCTATTTTACATCTGGTTGGCTCTTTGCTGACTACTATTGTTTTAGTTTTCTGAGATGGTATTGTCATATTAAATTCTTTTGTTTCTATGTTAAATATATGGATCAGTCTTTGCAGACTATCTTCATCCCAATTTATCAATATTACATCGTCTGCGTTACCGAGTATTTTTATTTCTTTGTTCCCCATTCTGTATCTTCCTCCTTTGTTAACGTTTTTGAAGATTTCATCCATAATTAAATTGAAGAGCATGGGGCTCAATGAATCCCTTGTCTTATTCCGCTGCCTATTTCTATAGGTTCTGTAAGGTGTCCATTTATTCTGACTTCCATTTGGTTGTTTTGGTAGATGTTTTCGATAGTTTTATAATATTTAGGAGAAATTCTCTATTATACAGAACATGGATTACATCTTTGAGTCTTACTCTGTCAAACACTTTTTTAGGTCAATCAGACAGAGAAATGCTGGTCTATTATACTCTAGTGATTTCTCAGTAATTTGCTTTATAACGAATATTACATCTGTACACGATCTTCCACTACGAGAACCCTGTTGTTTATCTGTTAAACTTATCCACTGATTTATTAGCACTTGTAAAATTTTAGTTGTAGGTTTTAGGGTAGTATTAAACAAGTATACCTCTGTAGTTTTCTGGCTGTCTTTTATTTCCTTTTTTGAATATTAGAAATAGTTCGCTTGTTCTCCATTCTTCCGGTATATTATTGTGTTTTTAAAATTTTAATTAATTAATGTTGTTAATTGTTCTGTCATTGCTGCTCCACAATATTTCAGTAACTCGTTTGGTATTCCGTCATTACCTAGAGCTTTTCAAGTATTTTCCGAACTTCCTGTACATTTATATTAAGTTCTTCATTTGTGGTAATTTTTGGTGTATCCAAATAATATGTAAACATGCATGGGAAAATGAACATAGGGTTCAATGGAAAGATTCAAGTATAGTCCTAAAAGAAACAATACTGTTGTATTTCTATATGTAACCCAAAGCTTTAATAAATTTTGCTATGTACAAATTAAAAAGAAAAATGAAGATTTTGGTACTTGCATACCAGGGATTTCAATCGACACAATAGAAAGCATATAGCAGCAATTTACGAGTAGAGACTTCATAGGCTTATGAATGTTAATTCATGTTAAACTAGGGCAATATTTGTTAGATATTATACCAGCACAACATAGGAGAGTGTCTTAGTTTTAAGAAAACCATTAGTAAACTAAGTTAGATATGGAAAATTGTAAGACTCTCGGCAAGTTTTCTTTACATTTTCTTGGGTACTAAAATAACCAATTTTAATTAATAATATATATAACCAAGGATAGTACAACTGTTGATATGCTTTTTCGTATTTTATGCTTTACCCGTCGTAATACTCGCTGGACACGTACTTGTAGTCCCTTCTTTTCGTCTGTTTTTTATTAACAGATAAAAAGAACTTCCTCATACTTAACATACATCATTACTGTACCTTAGCATACGATGTTTCCGATTCACTGATTCTTCTAACACAATTCGAAAGATTTTTATACGAGTTTAACAGCGCTGTTAATACATTTACAGGAACAATTCAAGTGTGCCGCATTTGAAGCAAGTCAAATCGAAGGAAAAACCGCATCAAAACGATCATTGTAAAAGCAGCGCGTTCTAATACTACCGTAAACCCACAAAATTTGTTGCAAAAAATTTAATTACCTACCTTAACGACGGCAGAGGAATGCTTTACAGTCAAGAGAACACACGCAGCATTTATTGATTGGCTTTGTGAAACGTCATCGATGACATTCAATGTAGAACCAGCATTTCTGCGATATTTTGGGACTGTCAAAAATCAAAAACACATATAGAGTGAGTATTAAGTATGGAACGCCTCAATTAAAACGGCTTGAACGATTTTTATAAGGGTAAGGGTCTTGTGATGTAGCTAATACTATGGTGGTATTTACGTTGTTGTTAGATCTTTCGTTTTTCTGAAAATCTAATATACTTTCTTATTTCAAATAGATTACACTATATATTTTTCCTAAAGAAATACTGATTATTTTTCATGTAAGTAATGTTTTGTATACTTAAAGATCATAATTTCGGAGGTATTGCTATATATACATTATTTCGCCGAAGTTAAAATACTGATTATTCATCACCAAACAACTTGCTTTGTCAGCTTCAGTCTCAGCAAAACGTATGTTTCCTAGGTCTGTTTTATTTATCATTTCTGTTGAAGGCAATAGAAAAAATTCTTGATAGACATATTAAGGAGAGTACATTAGGGGATCATCTCCTTAATGGCAACCAGCATGAATATCAAGAAGAAAAAGCAACAGAAGCAGCACTAGACAAATCAACCACACCATTAATAATGGAGAGATTTCATTAACCGCCTTTTTAGATATTTTGACATTCTCATTTGAAATTCTCTTTATGATGCACCAGCATCACAAGGGATATCCGCTACTGTATGCAACTGGATCAAAGCAATGCTGGAAAATAGGCTGATTCTAAGGAGGGGATTTGGCCAGTCAAGGGCTACACACAGGGGGAAGTGCTTTCTCCGCTCTTATGGTCACTTTTGATGAACGACTTAATCTCGCTTCTTGACGCACAAAGGGTAGAAATACAGGCCTATGCGGATGATCTAGCAATTATGGTAAGAGAAAAATACGGTAACGTTCTATCCAGCACACTCCAAAGAACATTAAATATCCTCACTAGGTGGCGCGAGAGCACATTCGAGGAACTGCAAATTATGATGGGGGAATTAGCAGCCAGCTCCCAATACGTCGACCTAAAAACGAATATGAAAAAAAAACAAAAATAATGACAAACACAGATGACCCCAGATGTAGGTATAACTATAAATGGCAGTGAGATAGTATCACTATAAATCCAGGAATATATCTACCTAGACCAAATCCTGAGACTTGACAAAGAGAACCAAAGTTCGGAAATTACTAGAAGAGCAAGACTAGCATGGGCAGGATTTGAAAAACTTAGTTGGATACTTAAGAACCGTAAAATACCCCAATACTTGAGGAGCAAAGTGTTCAACCAATGCATCCTTCCTATCACGACATATGGATGTCAAACCTGGACCCTAACCAAGGCAAACATGAATTAACTAGCCACAACAGAAAGAACAATGGAAAGAGTAATGTTAGGTATACGACTGTCAGATAAAAAGAGGAACGACTGGGTAAGATCCAAAACAAAAGTCGAGGACATAGCAACAAAAAAGAGACCGATGGAGGGAGTTGGGAGAGGCCTATGTCCAAACATGGAAGACAGAAGGCTAAGAAAAAGAAGAAGGTGGCGCGACAGGAAAAAACTCTCTATAGTAGTAAAGAGTAGTATTCAGTTTCACAAGGAGATGGAACCTAGATAACATGTAGATGCCTGCTCTGTATGGAGAAACTGTTAAAGAGGCAAATGAGGGCAAATATCTAGGAATTATATCAGACAGCTTACATGGAACGCTCATTTGAAAGAATAACCTACAAAGCAAATTGTTCCCTTTGGATACGTCGAAGAATATGTGGTCGGAAAGCATGGAGTATGAAATTCAAACAGATGTACTGACTGTATTTGGCTGTAGTCAGACCGATGATTACGTATGGTGCACTGTCTGAACGTCAACAAAAGACCACCAAAAATAAACTTGCATGATAGGCATATTTAACATTACCAGGAACGATGTCGACTGCCCCAACCGCCTCCATGGAGATTATCCTTGACATTGGACATATGTATGGAGTAGGAAACGAAGGTATGAACATATAGAAAACTGATAAGATGCCAGGAAGCAGGGCAAAGGATACTGGGATTACTTCTATCCAAAAAATTCTCCTGACGTGACACCGCTTGATGCTTACGTCTGGGGATTGTTAACTGAGAAAATTTTCGTCACTTTCGTTTTTCTCTCCTAATTTTGTAAGTCTAATAATGTCACCATTGTAAAGTTCTTTAATGAAATATAAATATATCCATTGTTTTGTTTCTATTTTGTTTAGATTTTTGTTTTTATCGAGTTCTTACAATAATCACTTTGCCTCAAAAAATAAAAAATTATGGTGTATTTCCAGAAAATAAACCATTTGAGCAAATTTAAGTTGTTGATCTAAAAATAGCCGATGCTATGAGTGAAACTGAAATGATTGGTTACAACTTATGATAAATATTAATATGTCCCCATTTTGATTATATAAGAAAGTAAAAACAATCTTCGTAGAACCGAAAAGTCCACGTGTGGACAGGAAGTACGCGGAACCAGTTACAAAACAATAATTTCAAAAACAATTATTCAGAAATATGTTTACCAATTTGTAGAACACTATGAGATCATGAAAATATAAAAAGAAAGTGAAAATGAAATATTATTTCCATTATTCAATAAATATATTGCGTGTTTGTGAGTGATGAAGATAAATCGACGAAACATATGTAAATAAGCTACCCAAATATTTTGATTTTATAATAAAATTGTGTGTTTCGGTGTCATTTGAGCTATTATAAAATACTTTTATGGAATGTGTGACAAAAGTGATGTCTACAAATAAATTGGCAAGTTGACAAGGATACGTTTTTTATTATGAATATTGATGTAACATTCTGACAATAGAATTTACCACAATGATTGGGTAATTAATAAAATATTTTAGAATTATGGTAAACTAAATACAGAACAAATGTTACACTGGCTGTCACATTTATTTTGATTACGGTTGACCTGATTGTTTCACCTGTCCTTGTTAAGAAGTGGTGGCATTTGTCATTGATCGCATGTCGAGAAAAGTTTTAGTTACAGTTTTACTATACTTTATTTAAAAATTATTGATAGCATAGTTGTTATTTCCATCAGCTACTAAATCATGAGAATGCAAAAGAGGTGGAAAATGCATCAGTAATCCTATCAGCTGAAAAAGACATTCATGAACCTTCCGAAGATGAAAGTATAATAAGTCCTTTAAAAAATAACATAACCTACGAGCCCCTTCCCATATCATTTGGCCCACCTATGGAATTTGCAGTATAAGTCGATTACCATAAACATAAATAAAGTTCCCATCTTAATTAATATGGCATTTTTATTATTTATTAAAAAATTAATATTTATTAAAAAAAATTATGGTTTTTTATTTATTTTCAACAATAAAAAAAAATCACTAATCTCTGGCTATGCATTCACTTATGTCAACATACGTTGATGTTTTCATAATTATTAAAATCCAGAGCTATGGAAAATTGACATCAAAATAATATTGTCAGTTAAGGTCAAATGTATTTTGTAGTATTGTAAAGCTTTTTGCCGTTCGTGGCTTGTACAATGGGTCGAGGTAAAGTTATCGATGAGAAAATTTGTTCAATCATTATTAGACTTTTTAATTCTGGAAAATCTAATTCGGAAATCGCAAATATGTTGTAATTGTCACGCTATAATGTAAGAATAATAGTCAGAAGATCCAAAACTACAGGTTCGGTCGTTACAAAACCTAGAAATGTACGAAAAATGAAGCAGTAGGAGTCGCGTCATTCGCAGGAAAAATGAAGCTTTCCATCCCGACTGTCTAAAGAGAAAGAACAGCGAAAGATTTTGTCTTCCAACAGGACGGCGCAGGTTGTTATACCTCAAAAAAGAGTTTAAAATTGATTGAAGACCATGGCATCCCCCTTCTGGAATATGTTTCTAACAGTCCCGACTTGTCGCCGATAGAGACTTTGTGGCGCGAAATGAAAAAAGCTTTGAGGAAACATCCTGCCAGGTCCATCAACGAATTGAAAAAAAAAATTGCAAGAAATATGGGATTCGTTTACATTAGAATTTTGTCAGGACTTCAGGAATCAGGAATATTCTATGCGTTTTTTTTAATTTATTATTATTCTGTTTAATCAATAGTTTAGGATGGGATGATAAAACAATCTATGAAGAATAGAAATAGGGCCTTATACACTCCATTCACAAGAAAGAGAATAAGCAAGAACGCTCGAACCATAGAGAAATTATGTTAATGAACATATCATACAAAGTGTTTTCTTCTCTCCTATACAACAATCTAACGCCCTTTGCGGAAGAGACTCTTGGCGACTACATATACTGAGGCAAGTGTTAGAAAAGAGCCATGAATACATCGATCTTCACTGATTTCAAAAGCCTTTGACACTAGAAACAAAAAGAAATTATATGAAAGTCTGGTGCTTATGGATATACCCAAAAAACTCGTCAGATTGGTACATCTTATTCTTATTGATACCAAAGCAGTTGTAGTAATACAAAATCTGAAGACTGACAACCTTGAGATCAATAACGATAGTAGAATAAATAATCTTTGCCAGGGCACCATTGAAATAATTAAATGTTGCCTGAAGATCTTACTAGACCAAGTGACTCCTTCAACTTCTTGAAAAACAAGAAAAGCTCGTACAAAAAAGAATGTGTTACAAGGGAACCAGTCAGTTAAAGGAATCTTTCAATGATGAAAATTATGAAAAGTAACAAAGCATCAGGTACTTACAACATTCGCAGAGAGTAAATCGAGGGTTTTTATCCGCAAACGTTAGAGTGGTTTCTGCATATGATGAGTAGTTATGTCCAAAGTTATTATACATCCAAAGCATGGAGACAAGCCAAAGGTGTTTGTTGTCTATTAAACACCTGGTTCTTATCTGGCAAATATTCCATCGACCCCAAATGCCGTGGATTATCAATACAGGAGTGCATCGATCAATCTACTTCAGCTTTTGGAGAAAAAGCCTTATTATTTACCACTGTGAAATATTGGTGTAATGAACTGAATTATGGCAACTGTTTTTAACAATGAAGTTTGTGAAAGTGGTCAAAAATCAGTTGCTATAGCAGAAAAAATTAAGCTGAATAAAAACTAATAATGCAAGATGTTCATGTCATAACCTGTACGATTAGGACAACCTTAGGCAGTATTACACCAGCAGATGTAACAAATTGCTGGACTATTTCGTCTTAGAAAAGGCTTGTTCTAGCTGGATTCCACATAAGTTACAAATTAAAACGCAGCTGTCTGTATACGTGTTTAAAAAAACCAAGGAGAGCCGTCGTATTGGTTTTCTAGAAAAATCTAATTATTGAAACATCCCCCATACTGTCCTGATTTAACGCTAAATGACTTTTTTCTTTCAAATAATCAATAATGCAAAACATTTTGAAAAACAAATAAATAAATCTTACACAATGACAACTTAATGTTTTGTACAATTCATCCAATCTTTCTTTCCTGGTGTATAGATTTTCAGCTGCCTGTTATACCACGTATAGAAAATCAATTTAATCAATATAAAACACGTTACAGTCTCCTATTTTTATCGCAACCAGAACATTTTAAGTATTCTCCAGAGTAATTGCTTCACGCTGAGTATCCACGCTTAACGCAGAATCACACTCCTGCTATTACATAAAATAACGATTTTCCTTTTGTTTCTGTTGAGTAGGAAACCGGTAAAAAGTCTTCTATCATCCGGTAGTTACTTAGTATTATCTTTGCTAATATCCCAGCACGTAGGCCTTTATTTTCTGGTCTGCCTGAGTGTACTAACCACAGGTTACACTATAGAGGTGGGAGGCGCTAGCGGTGATATAACTGTTACAGGTGCTGATTAGCGAATTAAGTATTTTCTTATATAATATCTGTATCGAAAACCATTAAAAAAAGCTTTTTAATGAACTATATCTAAACTTCTGACGATTTGGTCAAACTCTAAGGGTGAAGTCAACAAAATTAGAATTATTTTAACAAGTTAACAATTTTTCCGATCGAAATTGATATTCTTATTTTACTGTTTTCCGTCCAATGTTTTTTCAATGTTTTTAAATTTCTTTATCCACTTTGGTTGTAATATAATGTTTGGATTCTCTTTATGATTCTACTGTCAATGTGTTTATTTATAAGTATTGATATTACTAGTGTATGTGAAATTAGTCCCTCTAATAAACCCTATACTAACAGCTGACTTAGTGCAGCTTCCATCAGATTGGTGACACCCAATGGCACTAATGTCTCAATACAATGGTTGGTTTGTCAATCTCACTCTCAATTAATGTTATAGCTGCTCACTCAATTTGTTACTATTTAGTGTCATTTATTGTATTTCAGTTGTTTATTGCTTGTTTTTATGTTGTTTTAGGTTGTAGTTTTTAACACAAATAAGAATAACGTACTGGGGCAAATATGAAGGGGCTGGGGCTACCTTGAAACCAAACCAAATTGTTTAATAAAAACTACTTAAGATTGTGAGTATTGACTCATTTCCCATCTACTAGTATTATGGACTCACATTGGCAACCTTTTCAGTATTGATATTAATTTTTCATGTCATGCTCTATCGAAAGCTTTTTCATTTTTTCACAACTGTAGGTCAACCTTTACATCACGACATCGCTGCCAAACCAAACGAACCAAAGCCAAGAAATAAACTATCCAGAGGAGTACAAAGATTTACATAAAAAAATAAAAGACACCAAAGTATATATATTTAGGGATTTTTCAGTATTCACTGCCTTCCCTCGCTCAACCGTTTCCATCTCCCCATTCCCATTCTCCATCATCGTTTAGGCCTCTCTTACTCATGGCGTCGTCTACTTTTTTTCTCCAGGATCTACGGGGTCGTCTTCTTTTCCTCCTTCCTATGGGGCTCCGTTCGGTTATTCTCTTTATCCATCAATGGAAGAAATGAAAAATAATGACAAAAAATATGACTCCATATGTACAAAAAATTAAAAGAGATAACAGGAGAAGCAGGATAAAAAACAAATTGAAAGATGGATTGAATACATACATGAATTATTTGCTGACAATAGAATCAACCTTCCACAAGTAAAGAACGAAACGAAAGACGCAATAAAAAATCCAAATAATAGAAAAAGCAAGTGGACTCAACAAAATCCCTGCTCAACTATTAAAACTGATGAACGACAACTCCAAAAGTACAGAAGAATATTCTGGATGAGAAACTTACGAGAATTTTTGATTGCACCACAAACCAACTGTTTAAAACAGTTATAAATAACATTAGAATAGTGTTTCTAATATCCAATCACAGATAGGAGGTAATCATAAAACAGGAGAATGTCCCATGATGACATGTTTCCCATTGTCCACATTTATAATAAGTCCAGTTTGCTGAATCATTATTTTTACTTGTTGAAGAGCTCGTATACAGCTTTCTTTATCTTAGTAGTTTTTAAAGCTTTTAGCTTGCGTAGGAATATGGGAACATTATCACACGAGTGTTTCTAACTCAATTCATCTCTTTTTTATTCTTATTTTTAATTACGCTCACCATATCAGAAAGTCAGCTTGTTCTAATATGTTAATATCCTTTTTATTGCTTCTCCACCTTACTTAAAACTTTTAAATCTGTATTTCTTTCGTTGTAGTTATGTTTATCATCCAGAAGGTTTAATCGCTCCCAATTAACGTTTTTTCCTCAGTTTTAACTTTCCCACCTCTATACCACTAACCATAGGTTACACTTACGGACTCAGAATCATTTCTCCGTTCTCGTACATTAAATCGTGCTGAATATAATGAATTCCGTGGTAATGAACTTCTCGGTCTCGTTCATAGATACATGCATACGCACATAAGAGAGAGAACTATTTCTCGCAAAGTAACGTTTTCACGGTCGCTAGACGGAATGCATCAACCATGAGCATAACGTGTGTTGTTCGTTATCTAATAGTTATATAAGGAATCTTGACTTAAACGAAAATTGCGAAAGAAATTGCACCGTCAGCGTGTCTGGCTAACGTTCTGATCTATTTTCTATGCAGGTTGGCGAGGTGGTTTTTAGAGGTTGTGTTTTTCTTTCGTAGGATGCTTTTTTGAGTGGTGGGTACAGGTGTTAGCAGATATACAGTATGTGCTGAATTTATTAGTACTAGTTATTAAAATTTTGTTTAAAACGGGTTTGTATTTAAATGCAAAGTACATTTACATATTTATTTGTATTTTATTACATTTTATTACGTCGTCACAATTTATAAAATACCAATTAATAGGCAACAACTAGTTGCTATCAACAAATCGTCGTAGACACTTTGTCTTAGGACTAAAAGAGCAATCTCCAGTGGAGTCTTACGTTGTCATGTATCTATCCTGTTGTAATGTAACTGAAATTTAATGTAACAACATTTAAAGGATTTTTACCCAAGTATTTAGTGGCTCAAAACATGTACATATAGATAACACTGATGATGGAATATTAATTCCGAAAACGTTCTGTGATACATGGTATACAGACAGCTACAGGAATTTAGCTTCCTTGTCGTTATCATTATTAAATATATGTTTACATTGACAGTATGCATATTTTCTAAAAAAAAAATGCATTTTCTACAAAAAATGCATATTTAATGCATATTTTTGGGTAAGTTAGTGTATATTTATGCGCATATTTTTCTCTTTTTATGACGATTATCATAGTACATAACAATATTTTGTGTCATTGCTGCCATGCTCAACTTTACAAGGTACGTGGTATGTTTGTCTTTATTCATTGTGCTTAATACGTTTATAGACATGATTAATTACATCCAATATTTTCTCCTTTTATCACATCTCTCCCCCGCCTTACATGCATCGTTCCTAAATCCTACTGCACATCCTCCAGCCATCACTTCCTTGGTCCAAACTTCCTGGGCCCTTTTATTTTTTCGTCTACGTGGTTTTTCCAGGGATATTCTTTAAACGAGTACAAGTCCCGTCAGTCTTTTCGACTTTGTAAACCTAACCATGTTCTCTCCCTTGATTCACTTCGAAAAATTCCAAATTACTTATAAATCTTCATGAAGTACCTTTGTAGTGTTATAAGGAGTATAGTATTTGGGTAATTCAGTAAATAGTAGATTAGATTTTAATAATCTATATATACATACACTATTGTTTATATTGTTTTTATATTTATAAATGTAAAATGTCACGATTATTAAAGCTACGCTTCTAGACTTCATCAAGTAGAGATGATGACTCTCCCTACTCCTTAATATTGAAAAAAACCTGCTCCTTCTGGCTAATAATGTATTTTTTTCAGCATTATTACATCTTTCCCGGTCTGTAGACTCTTTGAAGTATTTACTGTTAAAAATTTGAAGAGAGGACTCATCTTCCTTTATCATCCATCAAGTTTTAGCAGCAAAGGTGATAACTGGTCTTATCAGTGTCATTACGATTAAATTAATTGTCTATACAATTTATTTTAATTTTTCTGGACAGAAACGTGACCTTTAATAGCTTTACATTAGCAAAGGAAGCTCTGTTTCGTGCCACAATTATTTTTGGTGATCTCCTGGCTTACGTCATTGTACTGAGATTCTAGACACGTGAAACTAGTATCTCATTCGAACTATAGATCTTCAAAGGTAGTGCTAGATAAATGCAGAACTGCAGTAGAGGAAAACACTCAAGTTAGTCTTAACCAACTTTAAAGAAACACAAGAAATAGCAGAGAAATTTATAATGAAAAGAGAGAATACAAGCGACTAGAATATGCAGAAAAAAAAGAGAAAAAACAAGTACAAAAAATCCTAGAACATAACAACAGACACGAGAGCAAGAAATTCTATAAAAGAATAAAAGAAAGCACATAGTCATTTAGACCAAAATTGACAATATGCAAAGACAAAGATGGAAAAATACTAACAGAGAAACAAAAAATTATAATGAGATGGAAAGAATACTTTGAGGAAAACCTAAATGCAGACAATGGAAATGATCAAAACGAGACAATGTATTTTACGGCGGAGCAGCGCATTAAAAAACCGAGCTATAAAGATGTAGTTCAAATAATAAAGAAACTAAAAAACAGTAAAGCGCCAGGAACGGACGTAGTTTCGGCAGAATTGTTGAAATATGGAGGACCCGAACTCTGGGAAACAATCCATTACCTGATAAAGTTGGTATGGACTAAGGAGCAAATGCCGGAGGAATAAGCAGTTGGTCTTATACAGCCAATATATAAAAAAGGAGATAAGAGGGAATGCCAGAATTGCAGACCAATTACATTGCTAAATGTAATATACAAAATACATTCTGGCAACAACATATTCATACTTAAAACAATACAAGAGAAAGCTTATGAATACGACATAGAACTATATAATATGTACATAGACTTTAAATAAGCTTTTGATAGTGTGAAAAGAGACAAAATGCTGGAAGACCTCCAAAATCTAGGTATACCAAAAAATATATCAGCCTCATAAAAATAACGTTGTAGGTTTCAAAAGCTGCAATTAGAGTAGATGGAGAACTGTCTCCCCTGATTGACGTCAACATGGGGGTGAGACAGGGAGACGCACTTTCAACCATGCTGTTCAACCTAGTTCTTAAAGCAGTCAACAGAAAAACCAATGTAACCGGCCATACAAACACCAAAAACAGTATAAATTACTGCATATGCAGACGATGTCGCCATTATTAGTAAAAGCAAGACACGACTAATGGAAACGTTCAAGGAAATTGATCCTGAAGCACAAAAAAGAGGGCTTAAAATCAACGAAACAAAAAAAAAAGTACATGACTATCAAAAGAACACCTGAGAATGAAAATATAGCAAAAGACAACGTGTGGATGTGTGTGATGTTTGATATTGAACGTGTGGATGCCTTCACATATCTGAGCACAGAAATCAATCAGAAGAATTCCGTAAGTAGCGAAATTAATGCACGTATTTCCAGTGTAAATCGTACATACTATGATTTTTATTAGACAAAAGAACCAAAATGACTATCTACAGATCTTTGATTAGAACCGTAATAACCTATGGTTGTGAAATCTGGGTAATGATGAAAAAAGGGGAAGCCCAACTCAGGCAGGACATTCGAGAGAAAGATACTGAGAAATGTATATGGCCCAGTGCAGGAGGAAGACGGCACATGGAGAATCAGGAGAAACGACGAGGTTAATGAACTAAAAATGAAGGTTATAACATTGTAAGATTTGCGAAAAGTCAAACACTGTCATGGTAGGGACATGTTCAGCGGCAAGAAGACACGAAAACGACAAAGAACATGTTACAGTCTAAGCTGCTAGGAAGGCGGAAAAAAGGAACGCCCAGGACGAGATGGTTGGATGACGTCCACGTCTTCCAGACGACCTGAAAACCATGAACCTAAGACAATGGAGAAGAAGGGCCCAAGAGAGATCTGAATGGAAGGACATTGTCAGATAGGCAAAGACTAATCCAGGGTTATGATTAAAAAAGAAGAAGAAGAAGAAGTGCTTTGAGTGTTTACATAACACAAACATATTTTCATTGTTGACGCATAAGAAAGATCTTTAAATTTATAATATCTCTATCAACTAGTTAGTTTTATTTTTATTTTAAAGTATTGTTAATACAATACAATGATCATTATAAATTAAATGTAAGAATTATGTTGATATTGATATTACATCTCACATGATGACGATATATTTAATTATGAGTTGAACAGTGTTCATCTATTCTGTAAACTCTTTTATACAGCTATCTAGAAGTATTCTCTTAACATTAGCTAAGTATTCTCTAGAAAATAGCCATTCTCTTGATTTTAAAAATGTAGTGATTTTGGAAAAAGAAGAAGACTACAACAAAAGTTGTATATTAGAGGTGATCCACATAAAAAAGATCAAAATTCTATTAATACTAAGAGCGGTATAAAAGATCTCTAAAATATATATCATAATTTAATAAATTCAGGTGTTTTCATAAATGCACCATTGGCAAATATTTTAAATCGCAAATATTTTAAATTAAAATATACACCGATCGTATTTTAAAGTACTTGCCATGGGGCTTTAGGGTAGGTATCACTTTTGCATTTCATCGCAAACTAAATTAAAGTGCAGACATAAATATAAAGTGTATTACGTAATGCTTATAATATGATTAAAGTGCTTATTGAAAATGGTAAATGGTCGAGACGTTTAAGCAATAATTAAGTGCTTTATTTATAACAGACGACAAACCCAGGAAACCTAACAAGAAAGGTAAGTTGGTATGACGCTGAAGGACGGCTGTCACTCGAAGATTCATAAATAGATCACGTTTGTATACTTTTCCGAAATAAAACATTTTTACATTATTACGTTACGTTATTACAATATTACTGAGGTAATTAATTACAATTACGTCTGTCAAATACAAAAGACACAACAAAAACCAATAACTTTGGAAGAAACATTGTGAAACCCTTCAATGTCTGTTTGTAAATGAGTAAACCTATATAAAAACTATAACAATATTTCTTTTAAAATCGATCCACCCCGTATGATTGAATCGATCCAAGAAAGAGTTTCCCGCTTGACCTCCCAAGTAGTCTCCATTTCTGCGAGACCAGTACTAGTACCAGCATAGAGTACCATTCCGTCTCTCCCACGCCACCTTTGACGCTTCTCATCTCAACTTTCGAAAAAATCCAACTCGACTATTGAGCTAACCATAGTCGTGACTGGTGATACTTTTTCAGGAAATGAGCGTATAATTTGATCATTGACGACCATATAAGTAGCTTACTGAGATTGTATTGATATTTATAAATGTTAGAGGAGCGAATAATGGTAAAGAATCGGTGGGTATATTAAAGGAGGCGTTAGTGGCCAGGGAAAGCTGGTTCTGCAATTAGGAATCAAAACTAGTTGAATTTATAATTTATCAAATTATCAGATCCTTTTAGATCTATTTTGAGGACATTTTTCTACTATTTTATCAAGTTTTCTACTGGTTTCTCGAAGAGTTACACTGTTTTAAAATACTTTTGTAGTAAAAAGTATTTTATGAGTTTGTTTAACAAATTTTCGAGAGCTATAAACCCTCTTTGGGGTTTTGTAGATATTTCACTGCCTTATTTCTTAAAGATTTTCTTTATAAAAGCTGATTTTACATTTTTTTTAGTTTCTTGCAGTATTTTGTCCATAAAAGAAAGTTACAGGAATACTTTTTTTTAATATGAAGCGCTAGAACAATCTTTTAACCACGATTTTAAGCTAGCATATCTTCCAATATCATAGATTTCAAACAGGCCTACGACTTTAATAGACAAAAGTTATATCAAATACTGCATAGCTTTAACATCTCCCAAAAATATATCCCACTAGTAAAAGTAAAAGCAAGAATGGACTTTGACAGTTGCTGGTCAATAGCAACTGTCAGAGTGCAAAATAAGCTCACTGAGAACTTTTCAATAGTCAAAGGATTAAAGCAAGGAGATGGGTTGACACAGACCCTATTCAACCTGACTCTTGAATATGTGATAAGACAGCTGAATATAGGAAGAGGTTTCTCCTAACAAATAAATCAATACAGATTGCCGCCTATGCCGATGAAATTAGCATTATGTCTCGCAGAACAGAAGAGGAATTAAAAACAGAGTTAAAAGAGACCGGACTAGAAATAAATATTGAAAAGACAAAAAGCTAACACGGGCAAGAGATAGGGGAAACAGACACACAGTTGAATTAGAGGAAGATATTGAAACTGTAGAAAGCTGAACATATTTGGGAGTTGCATTAAACAAGGATGGCATAGAAGAACCAGCAATTCAAAGAAGAATAGTAAAGGAAAACAAAGCTTACTTTTCACTCGTCCATGTATTCTGCTCCAAAAACACACACTGGAGATCGAAAATCAGGATCTACAAAACTATTATCAGGCCAATATTATGTTATGGATGCGAGACATGGGTGATGAATGAAGACACAAAACGAGAGCTGGAATTCTTCCAAAGGAAGATATTTGGACCTATTACTGAAAACAAAGTATGTAGATCCAGGTACAACCATGAACCCTACCAACTGTTCAAAGAGGCACCGATCTAAAGACACCGACGAGCAAAATTTGCTGGACGTGAGAAGCTGAAAAAGATCGGCGCGGGACCGGCAAAAGTGGAGGCATAGTTTGGATGAGGACCAGGCTCGATTTAGGCTGGAGCGCCATTGGAGACAGATAAATCTTCCAATATCATAAGCTTTTCCTTACAAGTTATTATAACAACAGAAGCCACCTACAATATTGACTTTATTTACTGGAGACGAGAAGTCTACAGTTTTAACAATATTTTAAGAGGAACATGAAAAAACAAAAATAAAGTATATTGGATACTTGTCAACATAATTTTTAAGACCAATCGTCCTTCAGAGAAATTTAGATCCTTCAGAATTAATTTAAGTTGCGGCGTCTTCGTTGGGGGACTAACAAACCTTCTTCTCCTCCAATGGGCGTGAGTTTTTGAATCTAGGGAAATCTGGATCACATATATGTATGAATGAACTGTACTTTACAATATAATAAACTAAAAGGCTTTAATAAGACGCAGTTCATTTTATTTTGGAGTACCATTTATTCTTTGGGAGTTGTTCTGATACTTCATATAGTTTTCACAAGGATTTAGTCTTAGGGATTTCAATACTCCTTTTGTATTTAAAGAGAAGTAGGCAGATGAGATATTTAGAAAGCTCCATCAGTTGAATTTACAGTATTTGGAAACTGACCACTTTCTAAGCAACTTGTTGAATGCTCCCATTCCAGTTTCATCTTCTGTTTGAAATCCACCAATCTCCTACAAGTTTTGTGTTGAGTTTGCAAACGGTTTTGTTATTCTATTACTTGTTTATAAGCTATTTTTGTGATCGATGATTTTACCAAACATTTTTTTTAATCAACATCTCATTTAATTTGCAATCTGTAAATTTTTTTAATAGGCAAATGTTAATGACAGTAACAAAACATTTAGGAAAATTGCCCAGTGACACTTTCCTTTTACGTATTGAAGGCTTGGTTTGGGAAAGTTAACTACTACAAAACACTACACTATCGAACAGTACTATAGTTCGAAAATCTGACAAACAGATCAAATGGAAGATATCTTTTTAACCTTGCTGAACGGAACGTCTCATTAGGAGTTAAACCAATGAGTTGGTGTGATTTTCTATGCTGTCTTCATACTTCTGGAAGAAGTAGGATGTCTTCTGTTAGTTACGTACCATGGAGCGTTTACGATAATCCTAAGTACTTTGGACTGTAATCTCTATAGGATTTCAATATTTGACTGGAATGCTGTTCCTCACAAATGGATTCTGTAGCTCCATATCGGTTTTAGGACGACTTTATAAATTAGCAATTTATTGGTAACAGTTAATTGTGATTTACGACCTAACATCCAATACAATTTGCTAAGTTTTAAGCCCAGTTTTCTCTTGGCAAATATATTGTCCTCTAAGTTAATCGTCGGTCCAGATAGATTCCAAGATATTTTCATCTTCTTTTTATTGAAGGAACTGACCATTTAATGCCACAGTTGAACAGGCATATCTATCGTTTGTTTTAATTCGCTGGGTTTTTAGCGATTAGGAAATAACATCCAAGTGAGTCTGTAAGATTTGAGAAGCGATGACAGGATCTTTGTGAGATGCCATGACAGCATTATCATCTGCATACTTTGCAATGAACAAGATCAGAGATTTGGGTTCTCTCGGTTTGCTAATAACGTGGTTCACCTGTTGAAATCAAGACTTTTGTTTTCTGCTGCTTTTATTGGTTATCTACCTTTTGGTGATGCCATCTATTGCACCATTGTATATGGGTGGCATTATAATCACCAGCCGCAATAAATCTGTTGCGAAGTGTCGTAAACAGCTGCTCATATTCTTCTTCTTTAAGTGCCATCTCCGCGACGAAGGTTGGCAATCATCATGGCTATTCTGACCTTCGAGGCAGCTGCTCTGAACAATTGCCTTGAGCTACAACCAAACCACTCTCTCAGGTTCTTCAACCAGGAAACGCATCTTCTTCCTACGCTTCTCCTACCCTCTACTTTTCCTTGAATTATGAGTCTCAAGATGTTGTATCTGTCGCCTCGCATCACATGTCCGAGATATTGCAATTTGCTTTCTTTTATTGTATTTGCTCATATTGAACCCTAGTCAGTTCTATGCTTATATTTGGTGCTTGTATGTGATCTTTTGAATATTAATTTAGATCGTAATATTTGATTGTCGATCTAATAATAATTGCGGTACCTCCGTGTTTCATGCAATCTGGATGATTTGTGTAGTAGCTTGGTGTAGTTCGAATGTTTCAAATAATTTACCAAACATTGAATTTAATAGATAGACATCAACAGATTGTCATAGTTTAAATACCATGTATCTTCGGTATGCACATGTAAACAGTCTTTAGTATGTACCAAACCTTGTTTTAAATCATAAGAGTATAATTTAGAAGCCAAGTTACTTTTGTCATAATTAATTATCAGTCGATAGTGTCTTAGTCTAACAAATTTTCAAGATGGAACATCTCTTGACTACTCTACTGGTCTCTATCTAGTGTTGTTGAGAAAAAATAGCAACACAGTTCAAAAAAATACAGTATATAAACAAAATGGACGAATAAGAAGACAGTGAAGAATGAAAATACCCAGACGATATATAAAATTTAATTTTAGAATTGGTAGGGACTTGTATCTAACTATTCAATCTACTCATCTTCTAGGGTTATTTAAAGTTTGTTGAATGTCTTTACCCTTGACCCACCTGGAGGCATTAGTGGTAATAGATATTACAAAAAAATTATTTTTTTATTTTTTAAGTTACTCGGATTTTTTCTTTCTCACGCTTATTCTAAGGTCCCACGGGATACGTCCATGGTTCTGATCGCACCTTTGAAAAACAATCGACGAATCAAGTCCTGTCCCGTTCTCGTATATATCGCTTCGTGTCGTGTACTATTTTTTCTCCGTCTTTTTCTGCGGGCATTCGAAAAATCGATAATATTGTCGAATCGTGATTATGTAACAGAATTTACTGTTACTTGGTATATAACAGGTGGACTCGGCGATGACGTGTGCTCCAGCAAAACCAGGACTGCATTAAGAAAGATAGAAAAAGTTGCAGAATCGTTTTTTAAATAGCTCAATAATTATATAGGGAGCACGCTAAAGTTGGCTGTATCAACAATATTTTACGTGGCTCTAAAAAAGCTCAAAACTGACAAGCTCGAGAGCAATTTTTATCTCGAAACTGTCTCGCAACTTGAAGAACAGATTTAATTTATTAAGCTCATGGTAGAAACTAAGAAAAATGTTATAAACTATAAAATTTACATAAAACAGAATTTTACAAATAATTTCATTGCTTTAAGTGTTGCTTCAAGGAAGTCACTCCACAGTCCTGGATACTCTCAGAGAGAGCATTTAGAGGTAATGCGATGTATGGTTTGTCTTTTATGGTCGTATTAACAATTTGAACACTGAAACTTACCACCCCATTTTGCTAAGAAATCAGCAGATCTACCCCATTTGGTAAGGGCTCTTAAAATTCAAATGAAATCCTGGAATCAGTCTTTTTCGTCTACTTCCTTCTTGTATGTAGGCTTTAAAGCCTGTTTCTTCTTCAATATTAGCCTCCTAAATTGTTCAAATTATCGTACCATTTGTTTCTTGGTCTGCCAATACTTCTTCGTCCATTTGCTGACTTATCTCGTGCTATTCGTACTATCCTGTCCTCTGCCATTCTACTAATGTGTTCGTTCCACTCCTGTTTCCGTTTTGTCACCCATCCATTCATGTCTTCTATATTGAATGCTCTTCTTATGCTTTTGCTTCTCTTCCTATCCACCAGACTTTTCCCTGGTATTCATCGAAGTATTTTCATCTCTGTTGTTTCTAGTAGTCGTCTCGTTTTAGGTGTGCCAGGTCTTGTCTGCGCCGTGTATGTTAATATAGGTCTAACTGATGCTTTATAGATTCTTGTTTTCGTGTCTTGTCTTAGGTGTTTGTTCTTCCAGATTGTGTCATTATGACAACCCGCCGCTTTACTTGCGTTTAGGCTTTGTTCTCGTACTTCTTCTTCAACATCTCCGTAACTAGTTATATCTATTCCCAGATATCTAAACCTTGCTTCCTGTTTATTATTTTTCCATCAATTTCGATTTGACATCGTAGTGGGTATTTAGAAGTTGTCATACATTTCTTTTTTGGATACCGCTTTGTACTGGTATACACTGTGTTAGTTTTCCATTTATCTTTGCCTGTATTCGATTATGGAAGTAGACGTTTTTAATGGTTTGTATAATATTGATTGGTATGTTTCTTTTATACAGTAGGTGTAAGACGTCTTCGACTTGGATGCGATCAAAAGCCATTGTCAGATCTATAAAACATAGATATGCTGGTTTATTATACTCGATGGCCTTTTCTGTGATTTGTCTTATAACAAATACGGCATCTACTCAGGATCTTCCGGATCTGAATCCTTGTTATTCACCTCTTGAAATCAGTCGACTAGTATAAATTACTATACGAATGTATAGTTCTGCATTTCCATAAAGCTATCTTAAAGCTCCAGTTATCATGCGCAGAGTACTATGAAATTTGTTATCGATATACCGTGTGCAAGAGCCATACGGGCGGACACATGTTAATTTTGCTAGCACAAGTACACTTTCTCCATTTTTTTTATTGCAATTCTTCCATTATTTACATAGAAATATCACACGGACGGCCTGAGTAATGCTAAATGAGCTAGAGCGTTCTGAGATCAGTCCACACATCTTTTCCTGGTTAATTTTTACAAGGAAAATGGAAGAGACAGCAAACACGACTAATACAAACGGTTCTTTTAAGAACCAACTGACCAGATGCCTTGGAAGCCTTACCAAGATTTGTCAACTAAATATTCAAGAACAGAGAGAACGAGAAACACAAAGCGAAATCCTTATAGCGTAACCAAATCTTTAATGTGCACAAATTAATTTAATTAAAAGCAAATTGCTTTTCTTAATGAATAAAATAGTTAACTTTTTTTCCTCCAGGACGTCCAAGCTTCTGATTTGTTCCATTTTGCTCTTGAAGTTTCCATATTTTGTTAGTTTTTAGGATTTCCACGCTTCCATGGATTCCATGAGTTATTATTCGATTCACGATTTTATTGTGCCACTATATAATCTACCCACAGGCAATGTAACACTGATACACTTGTAATTTTACCAATCTCTTTTGGGTTTTCCTGTAGGTCCTCCGGCATTTTTATTTTCCATGTTTCTTAAGTTTGCTTTGATTTCATTTATTGTTATTTCTCGTTTTTGGATATGAACTTGCCAACCTTTTTTTTTCTGTTCTAAAATTCAAATCTGTTTTCTATCGACAAGCTCTGATAATATAATTTTTTCAATTTTTTATTCCGATATGATCTTATATTTTGCGATGTATTAGTTTTGACAGATTTGATATTCTTTAATGCTTTTCCTAATGGAGAACTTCCAATATACCTGGTATACTACTATATCTAGAACTAGGTAGTTATGCAAAATATTTAAGTAAGTCGGTACAATAAGTAGATTAAAGAGTGTGTGCCATACGTGACAGTAAGTACTCAGTACTATTTATGTAGAACAACAAAAATTACCTTAGATACTTCCCACCAACTATTTAATTTATTTTAACAGCAAATTATACACGGACGCTCTGTACTTACAGCCTATAAATATTGATTGAATGCTTCATTTTAATGCTTTCCCACCGGCGATTTCTAAAAAATTCGCGCTCCTTTTCAAACGTTCCCGCTCGGTTAGTGTGCAGTACGTAGAAAAAATCCCGCATATTTATTGCAACTTCCAAGTATATCTTACAAAAATAGAATCTTGCTACAGGAACAAGCGATCGGCTTATGAATGAAAACTATGAATGGATCTGTAAGTATCTAAATATTTTTATGGGAGTGGCTATTTCTCTTAGTAGACGTGGATTTAACCACAGAAATCTTCTTCGTGATCTAGAATAGACTTGATTACTTTTTATAGTAACTCTCTGAATTTATTTATTTTATTTTTGTATAACTTCTTGGCACCAACGTAAATGCAAAATGGGAGGAAAGAGATCACAGAAATTAAGGCAAGAGCAACATGTAACAATATAAAAAAGCTCCTCACAAGCAAGGATTTGTCTCTTCCTCTGAAACTACAGTTAAATTGTTAAACACTACACTTTGCCGATCTTCCTATAGGGCGCGTAGGCCTGAACGTGGAGAGAGAGGCTCATGAAAAAACTAGAAGCATTCGAAATGTGGATACACCGACGCTGGACGAAACATATCACCAACAAGTAATCCACAGAATTCAAATTGAAAAATAGACAGTAGACGTGAGTCAGGTAGAAGAATACATTCGCGACTACAAAATCTGCGGAAGTGGTTCAGGCTCACATCGCATGAATTATTCAGAAATTCAGTAACCAATATCAGAATTGACTGACTAAAGAGCTAACAAGGCAGTTGAAGAAGAAGAAGATAACTTCTTGCTTCTCTTTCTAATTTTTTAAATACCCTCACTAAGTCTATCTTTATCTCAACAAGTACTGTTAAATCATTTACAAAAGCTACGCATTGGTGGTTCAAATATGTTAAAAATTGTTTTATTTCTTTTTAGATCATTTTTCAGAGCAGCCGTCTCAAAAGTCCGAATAGCTATGATGATTGCCGACCTCTGCCGCGGAGATGGCACTTGAAGAAGAAGACCATTTATCCCTTCATTCAGCCGACATCCTGAGTGACATTCTGGAAGTATAGAAAATTGCTCGCACCATGGCATGAGACGGTTATATAAAATGTGCATACACACTTTACATAAACAACTTAGGGTCTTTCTTTGGTTCTTTTTCATGTATCATTGTTGTGATTATATTACTCCAGAATGAAGGAACTTGCTTTTTCTCAAGTATTTTATTAAAAAGTGAAGGTAGTTATAAGTTGTCAGGAAGATGTTTTAAGAATTCATTAGGGACCCTGTCAGAACCAGGAGTTTTGTTGCATTTGTCGCTGTTGAGAGCTATGTATACTTCCTCATAACTTTATTTCTGATACTAATAAAGACTTTTCCAGTGCATATTTCGTCATTTCCCAGAGTGTTTCTACTTCTACCTGTAATTCGTCTTTATTACATTTCCAATTGTATATCATATTTCTTTATCGTTGTTTGCTGCTGTCATATCTCTGAATGATTTTTTATGTCTGAGCTTGTTTACTCGTATTTTTTCTCATACTACTATAAAATGTATTTTTAGTTACTTATAAAGTTTAGTATACATAAATATATTATCGCTCGTCGTTACGGTTGCTTATCCACTCCCATTCCACTTTAATTATTCACGACATGTCGTTATAACTAGTAATCGGTTATGCATTGTGTGTAGAGACTTAACATGTGTTCTATAAAATGCTTACAACTCTTTTTACTGGTACACATACCAAGTAACCTCGAAAAATTATTGCAATGTCGTGCCACTTCAGTTCGTCGTCTGAACAAATCCGAAGTAGGTGCTAAAAGTAGGTGCAACATATTGTAAAACATCGTTTAATTGTTTATTGTTGCCTTGAAGACGATTTGTTAGTTTTCACTTTTGATTACGATCGCAATTTTAATTTGCCTATAAAGATGAGCGCCGAGATGAATAGTAATCGTAATGTCAATAAAACGGGCAACAATTGACAACAAGTTAGGAATAAAAATAAGCGGAAAAGGGGTGACAACATTACATTTTACAAAATTGATATACCGAACTAATTTTTGAGCAATAATTTTCACTCTTAAGGTTAAAAGTTAACCCAATGGTTTACGCAAAATTAACGATCGAAAACTTAAAAATGTAAATTTTTCGCCATTTTCAATTTAAAATAACTTTTGTAAAAATTCTTATTTTGATGCAAAAAGCATTAGATTGTAGTCCTTTTATAATATTAATTAATTTAGCTACAGCCTACTTATAAATTACAGATATTTCTAACTTATTAATTCTTATAGCTCAAGTCAAGAAAAAATTTACAAAAAACAGTTCTCTACGGTCAATAGAAGTGGAGTTAGTTTTGTTTAGTTAGCTTAGAATTTGTTTAAATTGTATTAGAGGTTGGGGCAGTGGGACTACCCTTACCACTTCCACTCTGACTTCGTTCAGCTCGAGAACGGCTAGTTGGACCGTGACGAATGAGTCGCCCCATATGTCAAGCGCAGTTTACTGTAAAAACCACAGTTTTTAATGGCTATTGGTATTTTTGCGGAAAAATCTTGGCTGTCAGAAGGTTCATTGTAAGTAGCAATAAACTCTAACGACAATGTTCAAGTGAAAATGTGCCATTAAAAAAAAGTAAAGGGACAAAACATATTAATTACAAGGGCATGCAAAAATCACAAGTACAACTGGGTCCAAATTGGAAGTTCGTTATAAATATTAATTCTAAAAAATGGGGAGTGAAATATTTATGTTCTTTTTAGGTGTTTAAATGTTATTCTAAAATTATTGATGAAGAAAAATCTCGAGTTTTCGGTTACTTCTATGATTTGGAAACTAAAAACAAGCAAAATAGTTATTTGGCAGGTAAAATTAACCGCTTTTTATAAACAATTAAAATATTAACAAGTGTATTTTATTGTAGGGCTAATATCTTATCACATTCCAAAACAAAGAAGAAGCCGAAAAAACACCGAACTTGGAGATGTTTTACTAACAGAACAAGGAGATAATACGCTAAGTTGAGGTAATGTGCCGCAAATGCTCCAAGGCCAACATTCTGCTGCCTATAATTATAAAATAAGGTTGGAAAAAAGAGAAGAACTAGTATGTGTAAAGGCTTTTTGCGGTCTTCATGGAATAACATATAAAAGAGTTCGAAGGCTACAAACAAATGTCTTTAATAGTGGATTAGCACCAAAGGATAAACGATTGCTTTGATTGGCTTTGATTAAGAACCATTTCAAATATTTTTGAAACCGACAGTTTCATTTTTCAAGAAGAAATAATCCGAATACCTGTTACCTCCATGAAACGCTATCTGTGAAAAAGATGTATAAAATATTCATAGCAGAAGATCCCAGTGTCAAGTCTTCTTATAAAGTATATTTGAGACTATTCCATATCGAATTTAATCTTAAATTCGGCTTACTAATGTAGCATAATTTTTTCTTTTAAAAATCGAATATTAAACACATAAAAAATTTATTTGATACGCCTCTGACTGATGCGTGACAGCGACCTGAAGCTGTTTACTTCTAAATGTTTTTGCCGAATCATCTGGAAACAAATATTAATGGCGTAATTGTCAAATTTGACCTCGCCTTTTGCATTGCATTTTAATTTTAAATAAGTTCCCACAAAAATTTGAAGACCCAGCACCCTTAAGGTTCAATTCCGAATTCAAGGTATTGCAGAGGAGAAATCAGATTGAATGCGGGTAAAATCGATTACGAGGATGTACGATCTTGACACAAAGAGAGTGTGGCGGTCTAAAGAGAAGAGTAATGGCTGCGACTGAGAAAGAAGTTTCGTTTTCGTAGAGTTTTAAAAAAACCGGCAAATTTCCCTCAATTCCATGAGTTTTGTTAATGATTATCTTTGAGCTCAAAATGTCATGTGGCAATCTTTTTAAAGTGAGTTAATCACAGTTTTGTTGTAAGCTGTATCCAGTGACAAGGGATTTGATAACAGTCTGAGGGCTAAGTAAACCGACATGGTTTTAGAAAGAAAAACCCTAAAGCGGCAAGAGGATTTTTTTAAAGGGAGTCCTAATTTTAAATAGTTTAGAAATCTTCTTGTTTAGTATTTGCCCAGTACATCTTTGTAAGTATTTCTTGATTTCTTGTCTACGACCGTGCTCTCCAACCAAAACACGTGTGGCCGTTCGCAAACGTTTCAATTTTTTTGCTTATTCTATCTTCAAGCCCAGTAATTGTTCAGTCCCCCTTTTAGCCCCGAATAAACAAATATAATTGTTACACCGAAAAGTGATACATGTGGTACTTGTGATTAGTATCAAAGTAAACTATTAGCTAGTTGTGGAGATCCAGAAGACGTGCGAAAATTAAATACTGAGAAAGAACTCTACTTAAGGAAGAGAAGCTGAGAAGTTTTATAAACAAAAAGAAACTATAAATTGAAAGCACGTGCTGATCCAGACAACTACAGTTGTTTGTCTTTTGACCACATACAAAACCTTTAAATGCCACATATACGTAGTAATGCAGTTTTCTACGCTAGGTAGCTATACGTATTTGGTGTGCACATTGCGGAAATAATACTGCAACTATATTCTCTTACGAGGAAACCATTGTAAGCAAAGCAGCTTCATTATTGTTTCAATATTTACGATCTAATAAGGCGACGACAAAGAATGTGCCGGTCAAAATAAAAACTATGTTCTTATGACATTTTTGTTCCTGCTTCTCCATGGTTTACAAAGGTTTGAAACTATCTCACATGTATTTCCTATTCAAGGTTATTCATTTGTAAGTGGCGACCAAGATTTTTCATTGAAAAAAAAAAAAAATAAAAAATTTGAAACCATCGAAATGCCTAAAGAATAGGAGAACGTTATCAAGAATGCGAGGAGCAAACTATCACCATTTACCGCAACTGATGTTAATCAGTATATGATATTTAACATTTCAGAAGCAGTAGCTCCATTTTTTCTTAGATCTGCTCGTCATCCAGTAAAAATCAAAACCGCGCGTATGTTGAGATATTTAGTTGATGAACCTGGTTGTTTTAGTAAGACAGACTTATACAGGTAGCAAGTAAAAATTTCTTATAAGAAACAAACATGCTATACCGAAAGAGTTTTAATTTAAATCTTTATATAGTAAGGGTTTGGATATTCCTCAAATGAAAAAAGAAAACATTAGAGATTTAATCTAATATTTGAAAAAAAAAACAGGGGCTCAAAACTTTTATAACTAACTGCTCACAAAATCTGGTCACCAGTCTAAAAAGATTACCGATTCAGGCGAAGATGATACCAGCAGTGGTGTGTGTGTGTGTGTAGTTTCATTTTATGACTAGAGACATAATCTATTAGCCTATTATGTTTTGAGTTATTAATTAATTTTTTTTTTAAACAATTGTTATAGAGAGAACCCGTAACAACAATAAAATCTTATCTTCTATTAACTTACATATAAGTACGTACCTACGTTAATTTTTTTTTGTTATTATCATTATATTTTTTTTTATTTCTATTTTTTTATTTATTATTTTTTTTTTATTTGTATTTTTTTTTTATTTTTTTTTTATTTTATTTTTTTTTATTTTATTTTTTTTTGTTATTGTGTAAGTGATTAAAACTAAATATTTTGTATACATTTCAAACAAAAGTTTTTGTTCATTTTTTTTTAGTTTGCTACCATAAATATCTTTTTTCCTATCAATTAACGAAAATTTCCTGCAGAAGCACATATGTCGGAAGAAAAAATGACCTTCGCAAAAAAATTCGCACTAATTTGAGAATTTTCACAAACTTAATATTATTCAATCAAATAACTTTTTTTAATTTTTTTTAATGTTGTATCTAATTTGACAAATGAAGTTTTGCAAAGAACGCCTCAATTATAACCAACAATTTGGAGTTGCACGCACCTGGAGGTTACTCCAGGCAGTGTCGTTCATTACGCTGTGCTAATTTCAAAAAATCACTAATTAATGCACAAAAGCATTCATTTTTGTCTCTACGGCTTGGATTAATAGCATTTATAAAATTATATTGGAGAATTCAATGCTCAGTCACAACAGAAACCTGAACAGTAGCATAAATTACCTATTATAGCATAATATATGTATAAAACGAGAACATAATTTTTTTTGTCCAACATTTAGAGAAAGTGATCAATTCCTATCAAATAATCGTTTCTTAGGCGTACCTGTATATAAATGCCCGGGTTTTTTATACAATAATTGTCAATTACTTTGAATTATATACAATACGCAGTAATAATAATTAAGAGGTTATAAAAAACACTTCCAGATCATTACTTTAAAAATATCGCAACAAAAATATAAAATAATCAACCAGAACGATAGAAAAATGGATATAAGTGATAATTTGCATCTCAATAATTGTAAGTAGTTATCAGTTTCTCGACATATGGCAAATACAGGTTTAATTTAGAAGTGTGTATGGTGTTTTTTAATTATAAAGTGTAATTATAACCTGGCAGAAAATACGTGTACAATTATAATTTGTCATGCTGTTTTACCCTTTTTAGGTTATAATTCTAACTCGTTTGTGTCTTTAATGTTAAGAAACAATAGTTAGTTAGATCAACAAATTTATCAGACCATTTCACTAGACTATTTTTAAATGATAAAACTTTATAGCAATGCCACGTTTCCTACGGACAAAACTCCTTTCTGTCCTTGATTTCTCGTGACTACAACAAAAATGGTACAAGAAAGATATTTTACAGAGTATCGTACAGAAAATCGACCCTTTCACAGATATATCTTTCAAATGTGCAAAATTGGCCAGAGATATCAAGAATAGGCAGCTTCAAAGCGTTCAAGAAAAAAGAAAACTCAGTTGAAAAGCATTATCCACCGAGAACTATTAAATATCATCCAAAGCTACGACGAGAAAACCCCCGATGGAGCACAAAAAAAGTTTCTTCACCTTTGCTCATTTAAACTTGCTTGGAGAGGCAATGAGGCCGTAAACTGCAAGATTCACTTTTTCCAGAAATAATTTGATGTTATCGAAGAATTTACGGGCCGAATTAAATACAACAGCACTTTTTCCAAAACAAATCATGGCGGTTCGAAAAGTTTGGCAAGCAGCAAATGGCTGGTAAGAAATTCATCAAACGATAATTTATACCCAGTTAGATTATTTTTGAAATTAATATAAAAAAGGGGACCAAAGATTTTATCAGACAGATTTCTTACCGTTCACCCCAACTGGAAGGATAGATCGGTTCAAAAATTGTTCACTTGGAATTTACACCGTTTCTAAGTGGACAAAAATGTCAGCTCAAAAAATTGGAGTAGACACAAAAAACATAAAATAACAAACCATTCTCATCGATCTTCAGCTTTGTCAGCCTTGTTCAACCAAGGTGTTCCTGAACAAGAGTTAATTAAATTAACAGGTCACTCAAATTCAAGCTCTCTAAAACATATCTGCAGCTGGTTTCCAGTCACCACCAGAAGTTGATCGAAAATCTCAGAGCAACAAATGAAGCTGGACCTTCGATACACAAAATCATGCTTTGGTGGACAAGAATGGGAAAACTACTATAGCTTATAATAATTATACATTTAATATTGTTAACAAATAAATAAAGATAATGTTTTGTTGATATGGTGCATTAATTGTCTCGTGACATAGTCTTGTCGAATATTATTCGAGAGAAAATTAGTTACCGTCAAAATTTTCTTCTGGTTTTATTCAAGTTTGTTGCCTTTTGGCAATTGTCGCTTATGAAATTTTGACAAAATCACTCGACTGACGTCTCGTCAGTCAAGTGGATGTTTAACTGTCAAAATTTAATTCGCGAAAATTGCCAGTCAACAAACTTTCATACCAGTCGAAAATATTGCCGGCAAAATTTTCTCTCTTATAGAGATATAGTTTTATATATAAATTAATTCAATTTACTTACCGGAAGACGCAAATTGTGGAGCAAATACTACGACGAAAAATAATAAGGCCGGTCCTGGCTCTGCCAATCGAGTCCACGCCAACATGGCGCTTCCTGTAACAAACAAAAAATATTAAAAATCAAGTACATATACAGTTTTTTTATTTTTGTGAGTATTGGGACAATACTCACAACTATTATGGGACAAATAAATGTGAAAAGGAATATGCTAATATGTTTTCTCATGCTTACTGTTATCTTTAGGTTTATTATTAATCTTTTGAGCTCTTCGAATTCAGGTTTGCAGGTTTCAAATATTGCCTGACTGTCGTTTTCTTAGTGTCTCTTTTAGCTGATGATAAGCTGGTTCCATTTGTTGCAGTTTCGCAACTGTATATAAACATTACTAAAATATTAACAGATATTTTGTTAGTTTTGTTTCCCCCTGTATAGTTAGCCAAGATTTCGCTTCAAAAAATGCAGACACTATCGAACAATCAAACAGTTGGCGATACAATGTAGCAATGAATAGACTGTTATTTTATACATTGTTGTTAATAAGCAAGCACAGAAAAATTACAGATCGCTTGGGTAATTATAGACCTATGCTTTCCTTCCACTTGTAAAAAACAACTCTTAAACCAACCGCTGATTCTCAGGGAATCGAGTTCCATTTGCCAAACAAGACAGTAAATGGAGGTACAATGAAATGGTCTCTTTGGTCACCAGACTTAACTCCCCTAGTTTTTTTTTTGGGTTTTTTTCTAAACATGCACATCAAATTAACTCAACATCATGAGAAAGGTGTTATTTTATTTCTGTTTTACAGAAGTGGTGGATTCCGAATTCGATAGTTACTAATTCTTTGGAATTTTTTTAAATTTAAGTAGTGCATTCTCATGTAAATGATTAATCTTACTCTCACAGCAACCTACGAAACAAATTCGTTTGGTGGCTTCGTCAATGTGAATGTGAGTTCATTGTAATCTTTTACATTTTTCAAATGCTGTCAAAAAAACAACAGTGTAAAAAAATAATAATTTCGTCAATAATGCTTCTTCTCGCCGATTCCTCCTTTAAATAAAAATCTTTAAATTTTTTGGAAAGGTATTTGAAGCAACAGATAGAAGACAGATACAAGATATTGAAGAACAAAGCGGCTTTCGTACCGGGAGATCCTGCCTTGATAATATATTTATCCTACGACAAATAATTGAAAAGCGCGTCGAAAGAAGTAGAGAGACCCATTTGGTATTTATAGACCTTGAGAAAGCATATGATAGTGTCCCGTTAAAGAAAATGTTTGAGGTCCTCGAAAGGTCCGGATTGGATTCGACGTATATCCGAGCGATATATAAATTGTACGAAAATGCAGTTAGTTGTGTAAAAATTGGAACCAGAACCTCAAATGAATTTAAAGTCACTAAAGGCCTAAAGCAAGGATGCTGTTTGTCACCGACACTCTTTAAAATATACGTCCAAGAAGCATTGAGGAATTGGAGAAATAAATGTAGATTTATGGGCATCGAAGTGGGACAAGAAACTCTGTATACATTGTTGTTTGCAGATGATCAGGTGGTGGTTGCAGCCGATGAGGAAGATATAAATTATATGAATCGAAAATTATTTGAGAAATATGCCAAATGGGGGCTTACTGTAAACATAAGCAAAACAGAATATTTAAAAATTGGAGGAAATACCACAGATCTGAGGCTTGAAAACGCAGTCATAAAAGGCTACAACCAGTATAAATATCTAGGAAGCATCATATCAGTAGATGGCAGAGTTAAGATAGATGTACTAAACCGAATAACCCAAGGAAAAAATGCATACGAATACTGAATTCATTACTGTGGTCTAATTAAATAAAGATGCACACCAAACTTCGCGTATACAGAGCAATTGTAGAACCAATTACCACATATGGTGCCGAATGTTGGACGATGACAAAGAATGAACGAGATAAAGTAGACGTTGTGGAAATGGATTATCTTAGAAGGTCATGTCGAGTATCGAGAATGGAAAGAATCAGGAATGAGGAAATACGAAACCATACAGGAATTAGAGATACTGTTTCAGATAGAATACAAGGAAGGCAATTACAATGGTATGGTCACGTGATGAGAATGGAGGAGGAGCGGTGGCCAAAGAAAGCCTTAATGTATGTTCCGCCAGAAAGAAGGAAAAGGGGAAGACCACCAAATTCCTGGAGAAGAGTAATTACAAAAACAATGCAATCTAGAGGCTTAGAAGAGGGAGATTGGAGAGATAGGAAAAGATGAAGGCTGAAATGCGGGAACCGGCAATCGCCGTAGGACCCCCGTTATATGATGATTTGAAGCAACTAATATTGCTATGTCGTTTTAAATATTTTACTCTCATTTTTTACCGTTGTAAGTGCATACCCATCTTGGATTCTCTCTTATACTGTATATCTCACAGGAAAGGCTATGAAAAATTGGCAATTTTCGAACAATTTTAATCATATTCAATTATTATTAAATTATAGTTGACAGATTATCAGAAAACATAATTTAACTTGATAAAAACAATTATTTATCAAAGCTCTCCTCATTTTCCTATTAGAATTCACCTCAAGTATTATAACCGCGCTAGAATTACCTTTAATGAGTAAAGAAATTAGTGCCATTACTGGGACTAGCCGTAAGTAACATAAAATTATAAAATTTGTTACAGATCATAAAATTTGTCAGTTGTTACGAAGCTGAATGTTTAATTATTTCCCAGAGATGAAGGTGTTTTTTCCTGTTACAACTATTTCCTGTTCCATCAATACATAAAATTAGAGGCATTGGTCGCACACTTTGATAGGTTTTCTTTGGCAGTAATGCAGTGCCGTAATTTTCAGCTTCTGCAATATTTTACATGATTATACTATAATTTAGATGTGTAAATGATATTGGACAGGTTCATTAAATGCTATCCAATACGGTGATTGTAATTAAGGCATAATTTTTAAACATAAATTAGAAATTAACTTTTCTACATCCGGTTTTGGAAAATAACAAAATGAAAAAGGGACCTTGCAGGTGTTTCAATAGTTTTTAGTGTTAGATTAGGGTTACCAAACAGGATTGTGCCATTTTTTAACTATCGTACCCGGTGTACTCCCCATCATCAGTTGGCGCTACAGCCCTTCGTGAGCCTTGGCCTGCTTCAAAACATTCTTCCATCCTTCCCTATCGAGTGTCTGTCTCCTCCAGCCCCTTACTAAAATCTCCCTCAGATCTTCCTGTACATCGTCCAGATATCTGAGTTTAGGTCGCCCCCTTCTTCTTCTTCCGACCGGCCTGTTTAGCATAGTTATTTTAGTGGGATCACTCTCATCCATCCGCATAACGTGGTCCACCCACCTTAGGCGGTTTATTTTGATGGTCTTCACAATATCTGCATCACCAAAAAGTCTATAGAGTTCAAAGTTATATCGCCTTCTCCACAAACCCTGTTCGTTTACTCCGCCATATATGGTCCTCAATACTTTTCTTTCAAAGACTCGCAGTAACTCTTCATCTCGGGTCGTCATTGCCCATGTTTCCGATCCGTATGTGAGCACTGGGCGTATTATTGTTTTATAAAGTTTGCACTTTGTTGCTATTGACATACTTCTCGCTCTTAGTTGAGGGCCCAGGCCAAAATAACAGCGGTTAGCCACGCATATTCTTTTTTTTATCTCGTTGGATGTCTTATTTTTGTAGTCTACCATTTCTATCGTTTCGTGCTGCACCTCTAAGTTATTTTGTTGAATTCTTGATATGGCCGGCACATATTTAGTTTTCTGGATGTTAATCAAAAGTCCGATGTTTTCTGCGGCATTTTTGATACGTGCGAAAGCCTCCACTGCTTCATTTTGGGTTCTTCCAATTATGACAATATCATCAGCGTATGCCATTATTTGTATACTACGGGTATATATCGTACCTCTTAAGTTTATTCCCGAATCTCTCATAACTTTTTCTAACGGTAGGTTGAACAGCGTGCATGATAGCGCATCTCCCTGGCGCAGTCCTCTGTTGGTTTTAAATGGTTTTGAAACATCCCCTTGTACGCGCACTTTACATTCGACTTTCATCATTGTCATTTTAATTAATTCTACCAATCCTTTTGGTATTCCTAATTCGATCATCGCCGAATATAATTGGGACCTGTCAATAGTATCGTACGCTGCCTTAAAGTCTACGAAGATGTAATGGCAGTCTATGTCGTACTCCGTCGTTTTTTCTAATATTTGTCTGATATGACATTTAAAAAATAAAATGAGTACCTTGGGTAAAACCAGGGGTAATAATAGGCGGTTGAAGCGTAGCCCTGGCCATGATACCTTCCTTGTATACCGTAGGCCCTAGATATAGCAGACTACCCTGCTATACTCCCAAAGTCGCGAAGCGGTATAAAATGGGAGACTATTATATTATTAGGTAGGCATATTTATATGATGTCCAACACCTGTTTATATGATACAACCTTTAAAGAACTTATAAAAAACTTTATAATAGATAATATTATAGATATGCGTGAAAATTTGAGCATACCTAAATTAGCTTTTCAATTACTTATCAGGAAAAATTTAGTTTTAGTATTAGACATAATTGAGATTGTCAAAGAATTATCTACGTGATACATTGCGTCATTAGTTAGTATAAATTTATGATAACTAACAACATCATCGACTTCTTTTAGTTGTTCTTACATGAGAGTTCCACCATATCAATAGAGACTGGTCATTTATTAATGATATCCATATCCGCAGTCCGTCACTGCCCAATGGCAAATAACAGCCTGCAGTCAATTCCAATTCTAACTAGAAATAGATTTCAAGCAACTTTCCTTATTAACAAACTCGATTTGTTTAATCTAATCAAGCATGTCTAAACGTCTGAATATATTGTGAGATTCTCGTGCAGTACCGTTACTGCATGTTCGTTAATTAAAGTATCTGCCGGTCCGACAAACAACCGGAGCTGGGAACGGGTATATTTTAAAAATACCTAAGGTGTTTGCATACATTCTTTTATCAGCGGTTCTTAAAAAGCAATTAATAGGAATTTGATATATTAGCAGAATTTAAATTGATTTGGACAAGTGATCCGATCCGAACAAATCATATCTGGACCATTTGAAACGAACGGGAACTAATCTGCACTGGTATAAATTGATCTCAAGTGATTTATAGCCATCTTAAATTGGTGATATAAGGCCATGTAAAAGCGATCCTGAGTGATCCTTAATATCGGCGCACATTTTGACTGATTTAAGTTAATCCTATCTAATTTAAAGTGAACCGAGTAGTAGAATTGATATTTATTTTTTATTTAGCATATGGCATTTCGACACATCTACAATATTACAATAAACGTTAAAATTGACTCGATATAAAAATACTTAAATCCTACCCAGTTTATGGGCAAACGTCGGGGATGTATATATAGTTAATCGGCTAGATGGTCGCAAACAGGAAGTCTTGTAAACTGCCCTAGTAGGCTCGCTGGTGGCACTCTTCCGTTATGTGCTTGATAGATTGGACCTCGCCGCAGCTGCATGACAGTGATGGTAGCTTACCACATGTGTGCAACATATCTGCACATCGACCATGTTGAGTTCTGATGCGGTTAAGTGTGCACCAGGTCTTACGTGGTAGGTCAAATCCAGGAGGTGTCTCTGTGATGCAAGGTATGGCTGTATTTGGTTGAGCTGTCGACCATTCATGGATCCATTTGGTGATCATGTTAAACCCTGTGGCTGCGGCCGATTCTGCAGTTTTTATTGGAGGTTGTATCTTCTATATAGTCTCTTCTATATAGTATAGACTCAAGCAGATTGAGTCGGTGAAGATGTTGTGGTTGAATGCCGCTCAGAACTGGTAGCCAATGTGTTTGGTTGTAGATTTGATTACTCCAGCGATTATTCGCATGGTGTTATTTAGTTGGACATCTAACGTGAGCACTGTTGATCCATATTGGCGGGCAGTATTCAGCTACGGAATAAACAAGAGCTAAGCCTGAAGACCTGAGTGTGGATGTCGATGTCCCCCATGTTGTGCCGCAGAGCTTTAAATGATGTTTTTTCTGGTTGTTAGCTTCTCGGCAACTGTACTTAAATGTTTTCTAAAGCTTAACGTTTTGTCCAAGGCAAAGCCAAGATATTTTGGATGTTTATTGTGGTTAAGTCGTGTGTTATCAAAGTGAACGTTAAGGGTTCTTGAGGCCAGATTGTTGTTTAGGTGGAAGCAGGTTACTTCGGTCTTGAAGGCATTGGGGCGAAGTCCCCATTTTTGAAAGTAATTTCCCGTAACTTCTAGGTCTTTTGTAAGAATCTCTTCAGCTTCTTCTAGTGACTTTGTTTGGGTTAATCAAGCCCATTCATCAGCATAGCCAAACTTTGTTGATGTTTTTGTCGGCATGTCTACGTTGTAAAGGCTAAAAATCAGTGGTGCGAGTACCGAGCCTTGTGGCAGACCATTTTTGAGCTTTCTGTGGGTGCTTACTTCGGATCCTATAGTTACTTGAAATACTCTGTCGGGGAGCATATTTTGTAATAATCTAGCGGTGAATTTGCAAGGAATAGTGCATAATAGTTTATAAATCATTCCTTCTTGACGGTGTCGAAAGCAGCTGACAGATCTATGAACGCAGCAGAATTAATATAAAATAATATAAAGTGATTTAGAGTGATTTTAAGTAATTTCAATAATATTTAGTGATGAACTGATATAATAATTACGGTCATTTAATTAAGTAATAAGTGATTTGAAGTCATCTAAAGGGATTAAAAGGTGTAAAGTGCTACAAAGTCATCTGAAGCAATCTTAAGTGATCTTAAATAACATTAAATGATCCAAACTGTTTTAGATTGACACAAAGTAATCTATGATTTAAAGTAAACCGATCTAAATTACCTCTAATTTAAATTAATTTAAAGTGGCTCAAAGACTTTTATCAATAATGAGTTGAAGCGATCTAGTTCGATGTATTGTCATAGAAGTGATCCAAAATATTATAATTTGATAGAGTAAACTAATCTATTCTTATCCAAGTGATATTAAGTAATTTATATGGTATACAGTGATTTTAATGCGAATTGTAAGCTGTTGTTGCGAAATGTACGCTTAAGTGATTTAAAGTCATCTTAAGGAATTTCAGGTGGTCTGAAGTGATATGCTGTAATTAATTGTTCTTGAGTGACAATTAATTGTTCTTTATAAAGTGATATAAAGCGATCTTAAATGATTTGACGTAACTATAAATAATCCAAAGTATTTTAAATTGACCCGAAGTGATAAATTGAACTAAATATATCTACATTCACTTTAATTTAAAATAATACAAAGTGGCTTAACTTTGTCTAAAATGATTTGAAGTCATCTAGACCGATTTAATGTGATCTTAAGTGATCCAAAATAACAGAATTTTATTAACCAAACCCATTTATTTTTATCCAATTGATATTATGTAATTTAAATGGTATACAGTGGTTTTAAAGTGACTTATTGTAGGCTTAAATGATTAAAAGTTATCTTAAGTAATAATAGGTGATCTTAAGTAATATGAAGCAATTTCAAGTGTTCTTGAAATGTTATCAATTGATCTAAAGTGACATATAAATATATTGAATCAGATCTAAATTGATCCTAACTTATTGAATAATAAGAAGTAATTTAAAGCGACATAGAATTATTTAAAGTGATCTAAAGTAATTTAAGTAAAAGATCTGAAGTAGTTTAAAGTTATTTTATGCAATTTTAAAGTGATTTAATGTAGTCTAAAAAGATTTAAAGTTATCTTAACAAGTCTAAAATGATATAAAGTGATTCAAAGCGATCTTAGGTAATTTTAAGGAATATTAAATGACCCAAAGTGTTTTTAATTGATCTAAAGTTATATTTAAATTAAACCCAACTCGTATAAATTATCTCTAACTTAAATTAATCCAAAGTGACAGTAATCTAGAATAATTTAAAGATATCTAGAATGATTTACTATGATTTTAAGTGATCCAAAATCATATAATTTGATTGACCAAACAAATTTATTGTTATCTAAAGTTATATTAGGTAACTTAAATGCTACAAAGTCATTTTAAAGCGATTTAATGTATTTTTAAGGGATTTAAAGTCATCTTAAGGAATCTGAGGTGGTCTAAAATGACATAAAGTAAATTAAAGCGTTTTTAAGTGATCTTAAGTGATATCAATTATTGTAAAGTGACATAAATATATTTAAACAGGTCCAAGTTGATCCTAACTAACTTACAGTAATCCTAAGAAATTAAAAGTGATATAGAATTATGCAAAGGAATATAAACTTATTTAAAGTGATCTAAAGTAATTTAAAGTGACATTAAGTAATTTTAATGGTATAAGGTAATTTTAAAGTGATTTAGAGTCATTAGTTAAGGAACCTTAGGTGACCTAAAATAATATGAAGCTATTTAAAGTGATCTTAAGTTATTTTAAGCGACACTAAGTGATCTAAATTGATTTAAATTGACCTAAAGTGAGAGATAAATTAAATTATCAGAACCTAAATTGCTTATTACTAATTTTTAGTAAACCAAAGTAATTTAAAGTGATCCAAAATTATTTGAAAGTTCAAATGTAATCCTAACTGATACAAAGTAATAAATAATTGATAGAGCTAGTTTAAACTGATGCAAAATGATTTAAAGTAACCTGAAGTGATTTAATGTGACTTTAAGATTTTTATTGTGGTTTTAAATTATTTTAAGTGATATAAATTCATTTAAAGATGTCTAATTAGCTTTTTTGATGAGTAATACACCAAAATTAATATGTATTTGTCAGCATCGTGCTTTGTTTTAGTCATTACTACCCAAAAAATAGCTAAAAAGTTTAGTTCTTTTAATTTTTCTCGGAGAATGTTAGATTATTAATAATTTTAGATTACATTCAACAGACAGATAACTCTATAGTACTTGTAATTGTTTCCGAATATATGTTTTGTTTTACTTTTTAATTTTTTTTTAATTTCGTTTAAGATAACATACTTCTTTTATTGTCATTCATAATATAATAACCTTATTACTGTAGGTATCGGACAAAAACGCCACAAGGAAAAATAGTGTGAGATCAATATTGTTCTTTTCATCATCTTCTCGTTATATTTACCCATCTACAAAACGAGGTTGCCCATCTCTTTTGACCGACAGAAGCGCTGAATATAATTCTTCAGATTACTGTTAGGCCCATTTACGTCGGCACAACAGTGTCGGATGGCAAGTTGTTTGAAAAAAATCGAAAGTCGGCAAAGTAATGTTATCTTAACCTGTTCGTTATTATTTAATAGGCTTTTAAAAGGTGCTACTTTGAATATTTTAAGCTTAGTAGGACGGATTAGTTGATCTAGAACAGAATAGAATAGAAAAATTATTGAAAAAAGAAGAAGTTTGCGCAAAATTGTAATGGCAAATTTGACTTAAAGAGTTGAAATTAATCAGTGTTATATAAGTACAAGTCATACTATCATAGAATATTACTAGAGCTAATAATATAATAATCAAAAATTAAAGAATCATACGGATTGATTCAATCTGAAGAAAACGAAATGATTAGAAGCAAGAAGACTTTGGCCTCTATCATAACAACCAACGCAATATAAGACACATACTTAAATGTAATAAACACATTATTAGAACTGAGAGCAGGATGATAAAGTAAGGTTTTTATGCAAACTGGCAAATGATCAAGAAGAAAAAATAACTGGATAAAATATCCAATGTTGTGATTTTTCATATACAACTACAAATCTTTTTCATGGTTTTTATAAACAATAAACCAATAACGAAATGAAAAGGAATTATCCTATACAACGAAGTCTCGAAGTACCATACAAAATTCTTGAATACTTTTTCTAAAAGAACAAGAAAAGGCATAAGAATAGGAGAAGAAAATTGATTGACTCAAAATTTCGTAGACTTTGGTCAATACTCTCAAATCAAATCAATAGTATTTTTTCTGTAAGAAAAAGAAAAAGCATAATAATCTGAGAAGGCATTAATTGACTCCAAATTCAATATAGTTTTTCCTTACACCAAGAGGAACATATTATGCAGCCAGTTTCAAGCCTTTGGAACTTTTATTAATGAAAAATAAAAGGCATAAGAATACAAGTATGGGTTGAAAATCTACTTACACCTTTTTCACTTCTTCTCTTGACAAAATTTGCTAATCCTAGACAAATCTGCTACTAGAGTCTCTTTGGGAGTTCAGGTTTCACTACCGTAACAACTGGATGAATAATTGATAAGTACAGTGTTACTTTAGATTGTGTTTTTAAAAGCGTAGATCTCAATAATGTTGAAAAAGAGAAAAAAGGGGTAATGCTCCATTCCCAGCAGTTATTCTTGTTGAGATCTATTTTTATACTTGGTTGTCATCCGTGACAAAGTTTTCTTTCTTTTTCCTTTCACCTAGTAGAATTTATGTACCAAGTCTTAAGATTCTATGACCTTTCATCGAGGAAAAAGAAAACGCTTAATAATATTAACGAGAAGAAAAAGAAGACCAATTAACTCCAAATTTAACAGAGTTCTTCCTTACACCAGAAGGAATCTATGTACAAAATTCCCAATATCCTTGAACTTTTCTTTTAAGACTTATTTTGAGGGAAACATTTTATAGACTTGTAAAGTTCTAATCTACATCAATTGATTACCAATCCAACTCGTTTCAGAATAAACAATTTGCCATCTATATATATATATATATATATATATATATATATATATATATATATATATATATATATATATATATATATATATATATATATATATATATATATATATATATATATATATATATATATGAGATAATAATAAATATAAAAGAAATTAGCATAATAATATTATGATTTTTAATTAATAAACTTTATAAGTTATATACTAGAGAATATTATAAAAATTATTTATATGAGGGTATTCTTAAGAAATTAGCATATAATAAGTGTAAAAAGTTTTTTTTTTAATAATTATGATATATTTAAGTGAGCCATGTGCATAGGCAACCAAATATACTCTGAATAAGTGACAGTTAAATAATAATTACGAATGTAAAATAGGGTTGTTTATTGGTTTGGGATGTTTAGTTTACATACGGATTTGAAATAGTGTGATTTATTAATTTGGGGTGTTTAATTTACATATAAGTTTATATTCTGATCTGAAAAGCCTAAATGTCAATAAAATTCTCGATAGAAAAGTAAAGAATTCTCTAGAACACGGAAGTTAACCCTGTTTGCGAGGTAGACTATTCGAGAAGATTCATATATTTAGGAAATAGAACAATTCGAATATGATTTCTTTCCAGATGATTCGGGAACATTGAAAAGATATAAATACTCGGTGATTTGGAAAAAAAACGATAGACACAGTTAGTATGAAGTCAGTATAAAGTCAGTCGGTCATAATTTCAATATAGGGAAGTCAGTTGTTCAGTAATTTTGAGATAGTAAGGACAGAAAGTCAGTCAGTTAGTCAGATTTTCAAGATAGTCAGTCAGAAGGTCCAGATGTTCAATATAGTAAGTGTTCAGCAGTCAACAGTGCAAGAGCCGTCCCTGCACGGACCACAGGGCGCATGGATCGAACACTAGCGACAACGACGGCGCGTAGCTGTCAAGGAGAAATAAGACATTCTTTTTTGGGTTTTGTTAATTTTAAGTTCTTATAAAATTATTATAATAAAGGTGTTAAAGTCAGAATAAATATTTTTTATACAAGGAATACAGTCCACAATAATTCTGAAGGCTCAGAAATATAAACATTATACATGGTCATTCGAACGGATTTTATCAACAAGCAACAAGTTAGTGTATTTTTTATCGGCAAGTGAAAAAGTTTATATGGCATGGTATGTGGTGAGTACACATTTTTCATTCCTATAATACCTATCCTGGAATAAGAGAGATATTAATTTGTGTCACAAGGTTATTATAATTTCGGTTTGTTAGGATTTATTAATAGCAAGCTTTAAACTTTATTAATATTATACATAGTCGATGCAATGGATCAGTTAACAGTTTTAAAAAGAAAGCGTGGTATCTTTAAGGCACAAATTACAAAATTTGATTCATTTATAAGCAGTTTTACTCACGATAAAATAGTAGAATTACAAGTTAGGGTTGACAAATGCAAAGAATGGTGGAATGATTTTGATCAAATACAAAGTGAAATTGACTTATTAGACACATCAGAGGAACAATTACAAGAAAGGTTAGATTTTCAGGATGCATATTTTAAACTAATAGCCTCTGCAGAAATTATATTAAAGAATGAAGTTAATTTAAACGCTACTATAGCAAACTCAGGTCACAATACTAGTTTAGATCGAAATAGCTTAAAAAATGTACGGTTACCACCACTGGAGGTTCCAACTTTTAATGGTTGTTATCAACATTGGTTAGAATTTAGAGATAGTTTTACTAGTATGGTCATAGAAAATTCTGATTTAAATGATGTTGACAAGCTTCACTATTTAAAAAGGGCTTTAATAGGGGATGCCCAGGATGAACTGGAGCAGCTAAAAACTACTAGCAAAAATTTTACTATTGCATGGCAACTTTTATCTGAAACATATGAAAAGAAAAAACTTATTGCACGTGGTCATATTGAAGCTATATATGAATATCCAAAAATAACTCAGGTAAATAGTTTAGAATTAAAGAAATTGTCAGGTTGTATAAAAAGAAATTTAAAGTCACTAGGTATGTTAGGTTATCCAGTTGAACATTGGGATGTTCTTTTACTTTGTACCATAGAGAAAAAGCTTGATTATTACACAAATAAGGAATGGCAAGAAAAGGGTCCAGTTAATGAATTTTCTACGATACAGGAATTCTTAGCATTTATAGATCATAAAGTACAACACTTACAAAATTCAGAAAGGGATAAACAAGATATAGAGCAAATATCAAAGGAAACAAAAAAAAGGGTGCAAAAAATGACATTATCAAAGTCATTCATTGCAACGTCCAAACAATGTGCACTTTGTAATTTACCGCACTATTTTTATTCATGTAAAAAATTTCATAATTTATCAGTGTCAGCTAGAAGACAAGAGGTAACAAAATCAAAAGCATGTTGGAACTGTCTAAAGGATGGACACTTAGTACAACATTGTACATGGGGAGGTTGTAAACTTTGTGGAAAACGACACAATACTCTTTTACATATGGATGGTAAATTTATAAACAATTCTCATTTACAAACAAATGCAACTCAACTCAACGGATCAAAGGTTGAATCACAAATTTGTGGTATATCTACCCAGAAAGAAACACACACACAGGGAAATGGCATATCTAATCAGGGAAAGGAAGTACATATTCAGGGACAAGGTGCATTCCATAATAATTCAATGGAAGGTACATCTCAATTAAACTTTTTGGGTCAGACAGGTTTTTTGGAATCACATTCGGGTGATATAGGTCAGACATGTTTTTTAGAATCACATTCGGGTGATATAGGTCAGGATTCAATTAATTTTTTAAATCATTCTAAGCAAGGTATATCATACAGATTAAAAACTGATATTTTACTTTCAACGGCCTTAGTATATATGCAAGACAAATATGGAATTTTGCATGAATGTAGAGTTTTATTGGACTCAGGTTCACAGTCAAATTTTATATCACGTTCATTTTTTGAAAAATTACAATTACGGGCAGATAAGGTACACATTCCGGTTAAAGGTTTAGGTCAAGGTATAACAAACATTTCTCAGGCATTAAATGGGACACTTTTATCAAAGTTTAGCAATTATCAAACAAATGCATTTTTATTGGTAATTGATAAAATTTCTGACAATTTACCAACTTCGGATTTAAACTTGGATTTTATAAATATTCCTAAAAACATTGTACTTGCAGATGAAACATTTGGGGTTTCAAAACAAATTGATGTATTACTGGGAGCATCAGTTTTTTGGCAATTATTATGTGTGGGTCAGATAAAACTTGGCAAAGATCAACCAATTCTCCAAAAAACTAAGTTGGGATGGGTTATTTCAGGGCCAGTTAGTCAATCAATTAAGGTTAGCAACAATTCAGTGGTATGTAATTTTTCGTCTAATGTTTTGGAAAACCAAATTGAAAAATTTTGGTTAATAGAAGAATTTGGTGCAAAAAAGGTTATGTCCAAGGAGGACATTTATTGTCAAGAGTTGTTTGAAGCTAGCACGATTAAAAATGAAAACGGTCATTTTGTTGTTAAATTACCAACAAGGTCAAACATTTCTGACTTAGGAGATTCTTATAGTAATGCACTAAAAAGATTTGAATTATTGGAAAATAAATTAAATAAAAATTTGGAAATGAAAATTAAATACCATGAGTTTATGCAGGAATATATCCAGTTGGGTCACATGTCAAAGGTTGAAGATAAAACTGACTTCAATTCAGAAACACCCAACTACTATCTTCCACATCATGGAGTTTTAAAAGAAACGTCTTTAACTACAAAATTAAGGGTAGTGTTTGATGGGTCAGCTAGAACTGACAGTGGTTTGTCATTAAATGATGTTCTAATGGTCGGACCAAAATTACAAGATGATTTAATGTGCATTCTTCTTCGTTTTCGAAAACATAATGTAGTTATAGCTTCAGACATCGAAAAGATGTATCGACAGGTTTTTGTTTGCAAAACTCAGCAAAAACTACAACAAATATTATGGAGGTTTTCGGATGAGCAACCAATTGAGACATACAAGCTGAAAACGCTAACATATGGGACCGCTCCAGCAGCATTTTTGGCTATAAGAAGCTTACAACAATTAGCTCATGAGAATCAATTGAACCTGCCTCTAGCTTCCCAGGTGATTTTAAAGGATTTTTATGTTGATGATTTGCTTACAGGAGGGAGTTCAATTGAAGAAGTAAAATCATTAAAGGATGAATTAAATAATATTTTGTGCACAGCAGGATTTTCACTTAGAAAATGGGTATCAAACAAACCTGAAATTTTTGATGAGGATATTCAAATAAAGGGAGACATTGAACATTATCTTGCAGATGATGTTACAACAAAAACATTAGGGCTTTATTGGAACTCAAAGATAGATTCGCTTCAATATAAAATCAATTTTTCTAATTACACAAAGGTTAGCAAAAGAACAGTTCTGTCTTTAGTTTCACAGATATTTGATCCTCTTGGACTAGTAGGGCCAGTTATAATTAAAGCTAAATTAATAATGCAATCACTATGGCAATTAAAATTAAATTGGGATGAGTCTTTACCTTTAGATTTACACACAGCTTGGAACCAGTTTAGGGAATCAATTGCAGATTTGGAGAAAACTCACATTAGCAGGCAAGTTTTGTGTTCTAATCCAATTAATAGACAATTACATTGTTTCAGTGACGCTTCAGAGTCTGCTTATGGAGCAGCACTCTACATTCGGTCACTGGATCAAGGTGGTTCTTGCTTAGTTCATTTATTATGTGCGAAATCAAGGGTAGCACCCTTAAAAACAATATCTTTGCCTAGATTGGAATTGTGTGGTGCCTTATTGGCTGCCAAATTGGCATCGGCGGTTATCGCAACAATAGGTGTTAGCTTTGATGAGGTACATTTTTGGTCTGATTCAATGATAATTCTTCATTGGATTTTGGGTGAACCGTCACAATGGAAAACCTTCGTTGGAAATAGGGTGTCGGAAATACAAAGGCTTTCTAATGGATATAGCTGGCATCATGTTGACTCGCATGATAACCCAGCCGACATAATTACGCGCGGATATGAACCAAAGTTATTAAACACTTCAAAATTGTGGTGGAATGGGCCACCATGGTTAGCTTCTCATAAATTGTCTTGGCCTACTAAGGCTTTGTCAAATTCACACATTTCTATCATACCTGACCAGAAGGTAATTCAAACATTTATATCAACTGTCCAATTTGCTGAAATTTGGAACCGTTTTTCCAGCTTAGCTAAATTGCAGCGTGTTTTTGCATATATACTTCGGTTTGTCACCAATTGTAAATCATCTAATAATAAGACAACGGGTCCTTTTACTGTAGATGAAAAAGAAAGAAGTTTTTTCTGTTTGGTATATATGGCACAAAATGAAGTATTTCATCAGGAAATACAATCAATAAAAAAATCAAAACCAATACATAAATCGAGTAAAATCTTATTACCAATACATAAATCGAGTAAAATCTTATCATTAAATCCTTTTCTTGATGATACAGGACTATTACGAGTTGGTGGACGTCTTCAAAAGTCAGAATTGTCTTTTGACCAGAAGCATCCAATCATACTCCCGAACGGTCATGTATTAACTAAACTTATAGTGATATCGTATCATCATAAATACTTGCATGCAGGTCCACAAGCATTGCTATCAATAATTCGTTTAAAATTTTGGTTATTATCTGGACGTAGCACGGTTAGGCACATTCTGCATAAATGTGTTACTTGCTTTCGTGTCAAACCTACATTGCTTGTACCTCTTATGGGAGATTTACCTAAATCTAGACTTCTGCCTACAAGGCCATTTTATAATTGTGGTGTAGATTATGGGGGTCCCTTTGAATTGAAAACAAGCTATTTACGGAATTGTAAAGTAGTTAAATGCTATATATGTATTTTTACATGTTTTACAACAAGGGCGACACATATTGAACTTGTATATGATTTAAGTACTAATTCATTCTTAAATTCATTTAAACGTTTCATTGCTAGAAGAGGTCTATGTAAAAATATGTATTCTGATAATGGAACTAACTTCGTTGGGGCAAATAATCATTTGCAGGAGTTATATTCATTTATGAATGATGCAACGGTAAAATCAAATTTTTTAGATTATTTTTCGGAACATAAGATTCATTGGCATTTTATTCCAGCTCACTCACCACATTTTGGTGGCATCTGGGAATCAACTGTAAAATCGGTAAAGTTTCATATACGAAGGGTAATGTGTAATAATAAATTTACATATGACGAAATGTATACTTTGTTGACGCAAATTGAGTCTCTCCTAAATTCCCGTCCTTTATTACCTCTGTCGGAAAGTCCAGAAGACCTTGGTGTACTCACCCCTGGACATTTTCTAATTGGAGCACCACTTGTAGCACTGCCACAAGAAGAGCTAACTGAAATAAATCCGAATAAGTTGAAACGGTATCATCACCTGACTCAGATAATTCAGAGTTTTTGGGTACGCTGGTCACGTGAGTACCTCTCTTCACTTCAGCAGCGAACCAAATGGAGAACAGCAGCTGACAACGTGAAAATTGGATCATTGGTTATTATTCAAGAGGATGGTCTTCCTCCTACTAAATGGGAATTGGGTAGAATATTGCAACTACATGCTGGGACAGATAATGTTGTGCGGGTTGTGACTGTGCGTACTTCTAAAGGTGAATTCAAAAGGCCTTGTGTAAAGTTAGCCGTCCTGCCAATGGATGAACAATAATGGTTATGGTTTACAAGAAGCGTTGTTTGAAAGGCATCACTTAAGCCTTTCAAGGGGGGCGGCATGTTCAGCAGTCAACAGTGCAAGAGCCGTCCCTGCACGGACCACAGGGCGCATGGATCGAACACTAGCGACAACGACGGCGCGTAGCTGTCAAGGAGAAATAAGACATTCTTTTTTGGGTTTTGTTAATTTTAAGTTCTTATAAAATTATTATAATAAAGGTGTTAAAGTCAGAATAAATATTTTTTATACAAGGAATACAGTCCACAATAATTCTGAAGGCTCAGAAATATAAACATTATTCAGTAAGTTCAATGAAGATTAAGAAACAGAACAAAGAGAATATTATTGAAGATTAAAAATTATGTTATGTATAATTATTGTGATTGGAGATATATTTATTGGAGTTAATGTATGTTGGATTGGAGTTAATATTTGGTGATTGAAAAAAATAAGATTATTAGAAAGAAGAATAAATAGAAAAGAGGAAAGAACAATATTTTACTGATTTATAAATACTATTAAGAAGAAAAATATTCTAAAATGGTGGAAGCTGATAATTAAAACATTGTGGAGTATTTGGCAAGGCAAGTTTACAAAAGAAAGATAACCGAGGCTGAGAACGAAGACATTGAGTGGTGATTAAAACGTTTATTTTGGAGAACAGTTTCATTTAGGCATTCAGTGACAGCAAGGTACAAAATTTTGTTAATATAATTTAATTAGTGTCATAAGAATTTCAATTTTAAAGATAGTTTGTTTAAAATTTACATTGTCTATATAATTTATTTAGTTTCATAAGAATTTCAATTTAAAGATACTTTGCTTTAAATTTACATTGGCTATGTTAGATATATATGTGTGTTTCATAATAGATATATTAAAGATAATTTCAAAATGTGCTTACAAACTAATTCTTTGAGAACAGCGATAAAAACCCTATATACCTATATATATATATATATATATATATATATATATATATATATATATATATATATATATATATATATCTGAAATTATAAAAAAACTGTACAAAATTAAATTACCTCTTATTAGAATAAGAGTTTCTAATTACAATTTTCTTTTAAAACACTCCAATGACCAACGGCACTTAGTTGCTTCGACATTTTTAATTAAATCTAAAGAACCATCACTTTTTTCCAGCACTTTTTTCTTTCCTATTTACACAAGATTTTAAAATTTTTACTTTACTTGAGTGATCTCGAGGTATGTCACTTACCTTGCCAGCGCCGCATCCTTTCTTTTAAACTAAATGACTTGCTATTTGTCTAGTCGAAAAAAATTCCGAACTAACGGCGAATTGTTTGTCTTATTACCGAAATTGCTCGAAAAAATCTTAACTGTACTACTACCAAAAACGTCGAATCGCACGCTCTGGTAGCTGCCGAGCTCTTTCGTCCCGCGTGTAAACATATGAATCTTCTGCAAACAATACAAACAAATGACAGCTGTGATGGATGTTTTCATACATATATTCGGAATATTAGCGTTACTCTTAAGTAGTAGGTTGTTAAATATGCGTAATTCTTTTCGGTTTTTTTCTGCTTCCTTTTTTTCACCGTTACAGTGATTATACTGTTTTAAATACTAATTGCGAGTTCAAAGAACGGTTGGAGCGATACAAAAGTATTGTTTTGTTCAAAGTTCAAGAATTTAATTCATTATTACTGCTGCAATACATTATAAGTAGTTTTAAACAAAAGTGTGAGATTCTGAAACTGTCTTTTTGTGGCATAGCTGAGTACAATTGATTGTAATGAAAATTACATTTTTAACTAACTAATGTTTTACGTTTTTAAAAAGATTATTCAAGAATTTTGTGAAAACAGTTTGACCGTCAATGTTACTGAAGGGATTATGTCTTTTCAAAATTGACGGTTGGCTTACTTGGGCACGGTCCTGTAGGCAACACCCATGCTTTTAGCTGAAAAAAATTGTGAACTTAGAATATAAAATTCGGATTATTGTGTGTTTCTGCGTTATTTGAATGCGCATTATGTAGGTATGTCCGTATATTATATTTGTGTAATGTGTGTTGCATATCCGCTACGGTTGGTATATTCTTGGAGTCCTCTTCTTTTAGTATTGGACTTGCTACCAAAATGTGCTACATTCTGCTGAAGGGTTTCTTTTTAAACTTAAAAAGGGCTTCTTTGATTTTTCTCTTACTCATGTCAGTTTCTTTAATGATTATTGATGCATCTTTTCATGTACTCTGTGCTCATTGTCCCATGTTTGCATATCTGTGATTTGTCGAAGTCACTGTTTTTGATGTATGCTTTACGCTTATTTATCCTGGTCTTGCTGTTTCGCCCACATAAAAATTGTTTTATTCACAGGATATTTTATAGATGCAGTTCTTGTCTAAAGTCATTTACCAATAATTAATAGGGTGAACTTTTAAAAACAAGGTAAAATCTTTAAAAAAATGTGCTTTTAACGTACTTTCCATTGTTTTCGACGAAGCACAAACTGCTTATAAATGCTGGTAGTGACCTAATAAATTTTTCACGAGATAAGGAATGGAAGTCTTGATCAGTAGCAAAATGCCACATTAACGATTTTAACACTAACAAAAGTTTGTGGACAATTCTCTCCCTTCACACCCTCCAGGGGGTCAAGCCTGAAGACTTTTTCTCACCAACCCTATTTCTTAGATATTATAAATACTGTACTTGATAAAACTACATTCAAGATACCTAGTATTTGTCTCTTTGATACCGTACAATTTTTAATTGGGGTGTAGAGCTAGTTCGCGTCCGTAGTAGCATACTACACGTGCACCCTGGGTAACGCTAAATGAACTAGCAAATACTGGCGGTCAGACAATCTTAGTATCTCCTGACCATGACAGAAGTATGACTCAAAACTTCGGGCCTTCAGTTCGAATTTGTCACATTAATATAGAAAACATAAGCTACGCCAAAAGACAGTATCTATCAGGGATACTAAAACATAACGATATCTACATATGTGCCATACAGGAAACCCACAGAACATGATCTCCGAAAAAGGGGAAAAATACCAGGCTACGAACTGCTGGGTGCTACCTATCATCAAACATACGGCACAGCCACATACATAAAAAACCAATATAGAAAACGCATCCCTTGTTACCTCCTCCTCTAAGGACAACATACAAACCGCTGTTACAAAAGTCGGCAGCATCACCATCACCAACGTCTATAAACCTCCAGACAGCAATGGCCAACGCACGTTCTAGAAACTTATCCCCATCCAGCGATGTATGTAGGAGATTTCAATAGTCATTACGAGCAGTGGAAATACAGGAAGAATACCATAAATGTAGCAGACTGGGGAAAGTTCGCTTCTGACCTTGTTAAGTGCCTGGGCTGGATACCTCCTATCAGTAAGAGCTATGGTCGTTTGGCGGAAGAGTCCATTTGTGTATCTAACGAAGGGGTAACCGTTAGTCAAACCTGACTATAATTTGATTTTTGAAATGTTTCATAATTTTTTGTATAGGAGACGTAAAAACGATCTTACTAACGAATGCGATAAAGTATTTAATAAGTTTAAAAAAGATACACTAACAAAAACTGCTGCTGAATGGAAATTTGATTGAAAATATTATAAAATTGTAAAGAGAATAGTAAAAGCATCAATTTTGTTGATTAATATAATTTTTTTAATCCTGTCTTGCTTTAGTTTGATAACGCATCCAATCCCAATTCTTCATCTATTATAATAATTGCAAATTCTCTCAGTATTTATTATTTTAATTGTTTGACATCTTTTACGAACTTCCTCTTCTATAAGCATTGCAATTGTTATAATATTACAGCATTCTAAGCACTGATTTTAAGTTCAAGGATTGCCTGACCTTGTATTGTTGAAACCACTAATGAGAGGTACTTTGTATTGAGTTCACAACTTTTGTTTTTGTTACTGTAATATAGAAAAATTACGAGTTTTATTATGCATTATACTTGTGGGAAACAGCTAATAAATACGTCTGCCTCATAGGAAAATTCAAGTACAAGGATTTAGAGATTGATTGCAAGGAAAATAGCAGGTAGATACTAAATGTTTCTGTTTTATAAATAAAAATTAGTATAAATCATTTCAATGTAAGTATTTTGCGATGTACACATTTATTGAATAAAAGATGTTTTGTTCGTAGCAATACTAGCGAAGTAAATATTTCAAGATTTATGACACTAATGTAAATAACTGTGCATTGCATTTTTTACACAAGATATTTAGCATCCATGTGGATTTTTGTGAAAAACTTCTTTTAGTTACTATTTATTTAATGCCAATAGTAATTAAATATTAGAACTGATGAAATGAAGGTACTATGTTGGTATCTATGATGCTATTACAATTTGGAGGAAGATGGCCAGTATCAGTAGATATAATGCTATTAAAATACTTGGAAAGACGTCAGGAAACAAAAGTTTGAGATTAAAGAGACCTAGTGGAAGTCACGCAAGGTTCAAGAAAAATAAATGGATGGAGATGCATGCAGCAGAATTAGAGTTCGATGGATGAAGTGGAAGCGAGTGATGTGTTGTGTGACAGAAAAATTCCAATAAAGCTGAAGGGAAAATTCTATAAAACAGCCATAAGACTTAGCTATGATGTACGGAACTGAGTGTTAAGCAGTTCAAAAGAAAAAGGAACAACAAATAAATGTGGCGAAAATGAGAATGCTTAGATGGATGAGTGGAGTAACAAAAAATGATAAAATTAAAAATGAGTATATTAGGGAGTCTAGAGCTGGCACCAATTAATCACACAATACGAAGAATTGCCGATCTACGGCTTCCTGGAGGGAGTAGGATAGGAATAGCAAATAAGACCTGGGGGAGACATTTAGGCAGAATAAGTCGATAAAAGAGATTGATATTAGTATGACCCAAGGTAGAAACTTATGGAGAAATGTTGTTACGGAAACCGACCCCGTATAGGAATATAGACGAAGAAATTGATGCTTATCATCAGCTTACCTTATCAACAGTATTAGAGTATGTCATAACTGCATATCGGCTTATGAATTTATTTATATATGGACCAGCTGCTATGAGTGAAAAATTTCGACTTAGGCTGAAGTCATTTGGTCTTAAAGTTAACTTTTTTTTCTTTCTTTTTTCTTCTTCGCAAATTTTTCCATTCCAATTTTGAGTGATCATTTAAACATAATTTATACTGATTGCTACTCTTATTGGCGAAGTCAATATAAATGCATTTTGTAACTTTTGTATTGATTTTACATAAATACAAACATTATGACAATTATAACATTATCAAATTTTTTGTCTCAGAATCATAAACTTTGCGTTGTCTAAGGACTTTTTAATAGGTGGGACACGATTTCCCCATATAGATATACATAAGGGAACTTGGAAATCTCCTGATAATGAAACGATTAACCAAATAGATCATATAATCTTCTTCTTCTTCCTACTTTATAAATAGGCAAAATGCCTGTTTTACTTCGGTTTTTAGCCTCAATTGACGTTGTCTGACCATCTTTTCCTCGGTCGTCCCAATGATCTTCTTCCATTTGGCGATTTGTCTCCTGCTATTCGTACTATTCTATTTTCCGTCATTCTTTCGATGTGTTGATTCCATTCCATTTTTCTTCTTTTGGTCCACGCGTTTATTTCCTCTATAGCACATCTCGCTCGTATTTCCTCACTTCTTACTCTGTCTCTTAGAGTTTGGTTTGCTATTTTTCGTAAGACTTTCATTTCTGTTGTTTCCAGTAGTCTTTGAGTGTTATTCGCCTGCATTGCCCACTCGGTGGATCGAGTAGCTTGGTGGGTGATGTTGCCGATCCCAAGCCCGGATAAAGGAGGAGGGTTGTAGGGTTAGGTTAGCAGCCTGCCATATATAAAAATAAAAAAAGCTCAAAGAACCGGTGACGAGATCATATAATCATTGATTATTATTAGATGTTAGGTCTTTTAGAGGAGCAAACGTAGATAGTGACCACTATTTAGTTAAAGCACGATTTAAAGAGAAAATATCCAATTTAAAAAAGGAGATCGGGAAAAGGAGAGAAAAAATCGACATTAATAAACTAATAGATTACGACATTGTAAATGTATACAGACAGCAAATAGAAGATCAAATAAGGACAGAAAACTTAGAAGAAGAAGAAGACATTCTCCAACTATGGGCAAATATACAGACACTAACGGTGAAGTTCTACATAATAAAAACTAAGTCCTTAACAGATTGGCACAACACTTTAGCGAACATCTAAATATAAACGATATTGGAGGAGGTTACAACATAGACAATCAACAAAATCTACAACGTCAACTACAAAGTGAAGAGCCAACAAGAAAAGAAGTGTCAAATGCAATCCTAAGACACAAGACAATAAAACCCCGAGAATCGATGAAGTCTGTTCGGAAATATATAAAAAAGGTGGTGATCAACTTTTTGCAGCAAACCATAAACTAAAAGACTTATATGGCAGAATATTGGTATCAGAGGTGTGGCTAAAGGGAATAATATGTCCGTTGCATAAAAAGGATGATCAACTGGAGTGTAAGAACTATAGAGGCATTACTCTGTTAGCATCTGCGTTAACATCCTTCAGCGACGAAATAAAAAGACACATAGCAATAGCAAACAGAACTGTTCACAGTGTCTAGAAACATTTAAAAAATAAAAATATAAAACGTGCAGTAAAGTTCAATGTATCCATCCATCCATCCATCCATCCAATGGCGCTACAGCCCAAATCGGGCCTTGGCCTCCTTCAACAGGCTTCTCCAACCATCTCTATTTACCGCTGTTCTTTTCCATGAACGCGTTCCCAGGCAGTTCCTGGCATCCTCATCGACTTCATCTTCCCGTCTCTTTTTAGGTCTTCCAACAGGTCTTTTTCCCTGCATTCTTGCATTTAATAATTTTCTGGGGATTCTATTCTCATGCATGCGGACCACGTGCCCTGCCCATCGTAATCTCTGCAGTTTAGTATGTTGTGCTAGAGTTGGTTCGCTATATTGCTCGTATATTTCTCTATTGTACCTAATTCGCCAGTTGTTGTTTTCACTTATTGGGCCCAGGATCCTACGTAATATTTTTCTTTCAAACACATCTAATGCATTGGCAGATTTCTGTGTCACCACCCATGTTTCGCAACCATAACTTACTATGGGCCTGATTATTGTTTTATAGACCCGGAGTTTTGTTTTCCGGTGTACGTCTCGCGATTTGAATATGTGGCCCATCGCGAAATAGGCTTTATTTGCCAGCACAAGCCTTCTATTTATTTCCGGTTCTTCTTCATTGCTTGCGACCAGATCCATTCCTAGGTATGTGAATCTATTTACATGTTCTATATCGTCAATAAAGTGTTGTTGCACCGGTCTTGTTGCACAAGTTCAATGTATATAAGACCTTAATAAGACCGGTTTTGATATATGGGGCTAAAACGTGGACCTTATCTCAAAATGATGAAATACTTCTTGGTATTTTTGAGAGAAAAATTCTTAGAAATATTTTTGGGGCCATAAATGAAAATGGACTATGACATCGAAGATACAACTTTGAACTATATCAGTTATACAACGATCCAGATACTGTGAAATTCGTTAAAGTGCAGAGACTTAGATGAGCTGAACATATTGCTAGGATGTCAGATAACGAATACACGGAGAGATTAACATTTTCAAAACCAGAGGGCACAAGAAATAGAGGATGACCATAAAGAAGATGGATGGATGATGTGGAAGAAGACCTACAGATTCTAAGGGTCAGAAAATGGAGAAAAGTTGCCAGGAATTGACAGGAGTGGCGACTTCTTTGTGAGCAGGTCAAGATCCACAAGGGATTGTCGAGCCACTTATGATGATGATGATCAAATTTTTTATGAAATATAGAAGTTAATGAACAGAAGGTAAAATACTGGTTCCCTAGGGAATAATGTTGGGAGCTAAGTTATGATTGAAGATAATGTCATCAATGAATTAGGTTCTTTTCAATTTTAAGTAGTTAATTAAGAAACAAACCTTGAAATGAGAATGGAAAATGGGTTAGAAATCTGACCTGATACCAGTACGTAACAGCCTTTAACAGTTTTTTACACAGTCACAATACAAGTCAATCTATTACTTAATTTTACTCAAGTCTTAATTAACTTTCTAATATTTTATTAACATACTAAGTCCTTTTATTGAAATTATATTGAAATAACAGTAGAATTCATATTATCAATTTCCTGGTTCCAAATATTGGTCTTACTTCACATATTTAATATTTCTGCCTCATTAAAAGTAATAGGTTGATATTAGGTATCAATAATTAAGGCAATTTCTATTCAAGAATATACAAGTATTTTTATTTGCAAGAATTTTTGACCATCTGCTCTATAACTGACAGGAAATTCTATTGCTTTGAATTATAATGTGGTATTTACTGAATATTTTTGCGTCATCGTATATAAATTAAAATTAGGAAGGTTGCCTATTTTCTTAAATCTCTGGTAAAATTCATATGTGCAAGTATGTCTTGTCTGTTTCGGATTTTGGTTATAATTGATTAAGACACTTCTGTGTACTGTCTTCTGTATTATATCGAATAATATATCTAGACCAAGATTTTTATTGGTATATTCTTCATATTGTCTGGTTATTTAACTTTTATAAGCTATAATTGGCTTATACTTCCTGTTTTTTAAATATTCGACAGGTGAATCAGTGGCTGATATCGACGGTTATTCATATATTGAAAAAGAATGACGCAAAAGAATGTTTAAAACATTGAACAATTGCTTTGATAAATCACGTAATGAATTAATACTATTACCAGGTTGAACCTCGTCGATTATCATTGCGCCGAGCTTTCGACATCCTCTCTGATGTCTTGAACCAAGAATTATCCGAGAACCCTTAGAAATTGAAAAAAGGCCAAATTGTCTCAATAAAAGAGATGACGGCATACGGTTAACTTCGACATGAAGACATCTCATAAAGAAAATATCGTCGCTTCACCCGCCAATCAAAATCTTACTGTCAGAAACGTTGGGTTTAGGTTCAATAAAAAAATATTAAATTTGGAACTAGATTTTATTGTGCCAGTGAAATCAACTTTTCGACAGGTAACCCTTGCCTTTGTCACCATTCTAAAATGTACAAGATTGAGAACAAAAATTTATTGTAAAATATATAAAATAAACTTACCAAAACGTAAAGCGGGACACTGATATCAATGAAATTAATGCAGAGTAAATTTTAAACACTTTAGAATCTTCAGAAAGGCAAGGGTTACTTGCCAAAACGTTGATTTCAATGGCACCTCTGACATTACCTTTTGGCCTCTTGAAGAATTGTTGTGAAGAATGAATAAAAAATAGGAATTAATACGAAAACTGGAATATTATGGTTGAGGAGAACCAGATATGAGATGCAGCGTCTAATAATGGAAGGACAGATAAAAGGCAAGAGCAGCATTGAAAGTATTTCTTGGCTTAAAAATTTAAGGAAATGGTTTAATATGGGTTTAATGCAAGTATATAAAATAGCTGTGAATAAAGTAGAATCGTCATAACGATTTTTAACCTGCGACAGGTGAAGAAACTTCAAAATGAAGACTGTCCTCATTTTATAATAACGTTAATCACATTAGATTGTCCAAATTTTTAACAAAAATAATTTTTTATTTATATACACAAGATTTCTTTAGATGATTTTTAATGGTTTTAAAAAAAAAATGTTTCTTAAGATGTATAGACATATCCTAACTCTACAATCGAGTTTATCTTACTCAATCGGAGTGATTCATGTCTTGACGTCTAGAAAATTTGGTTCACCTTGACCACTATATTGGCAAACCGTTCAAAACCTGCAATTCTTCTTTGAATCGCCGAATGCTTCCCAGAAACAAAAGGAATTTTGCTGGTTTATGAAGTAACGATTACCTCATTTGCGTAACATGGGTTTTTACGACAAAAAAAATTATGTGGGTGTTTTTGACCTGTGGTACAGCTGTTGACGAGCGGTCATACATATTTTAATAATGAAATACGAATTTTTTAATCAACTATGCTAAATTTAGATACAGCAGTTGTTATAATCCCAGCAGGTTGCTTTAATTATGTAAATTTTGGAAAAAGGAGCTACCTGTAATAAAATATATTGTTCTGAGGCTATTTTCTTGTGGCACCGTCATACAATTTACTAATTTTATTGGAAATAGCTATAATTTTACACAATTTTTCATGAAACGTAAAAATAAATTTATTTTAAAGTAAAATTGTGACTTATCTATCTATATAAAAGGCTAGGACGACAAGTCACACTGTGTGTCCGGTAGGGTAACTAAGTCATCTAGGAAAGAAAACTGAACGACTAAAATCTGACATTTCAATCATATTTGGTGTGATACGGTTGATTTATTGCTAACAATTTTGATTAATGACGTATAATATATATTATACGAGAATATAATAACAAATATTTATTAAATAAATATATTTATTTAATAAAGAAATAAAATTATTATAAAGAATAAATAAAGGCTTTAGAAAATTTATAAAATAAATTTGTCTTTATAATTTAAAATTGTCTTTAAACAATTTAGAGCGTGTATCACTCTTATACACTTCAGAACGACATCGCTTCGTTGTTCCTTTTTTGTATAGGTATTAAATTGATTTGCTAATTTAGGTACTTTTTTATTTATTTTAGTATTTCTTTTATCTTCAATAACTAGACTTTCTTTTTTTGGTATTTCTAATCCCAATGTTGCCCACTTTATTGTTAGTGGGCCTAGGGAAATTTCGACACTAAGCAGGCAGCGACTAAAATTTAATGGCAATTTTCGACACCAGCCCCAATTCCCGTTTTTATCTTACATGTATATTCGACACCAAATAAATATAGCTGCGACATAAATAAAATACCATAATTAATTAATTTATTTATTTTAATAAAAGTAATATGCATTTTATTTCTTTATAACTGTAATAATATCTAAATATAATACAACTAGTACCTAATTTTTGTACATTTTACCGTTAATATACTTGTATACAATGATTTATTTGCTATTATAGGAATGATACGATACAGCTTTTATAAAATCTAACCTACGTATTTGTTGGGATCGTAGTTTATCCATCATTTTCTCCAAAAATGCCAATGTAGCCTTAACAGTAGTATCTTTGATTTTTGCTGGTATATGTAAACTATTTATTTTGACATAAGTGTCTACTTATTAATAAAAATAAAAATAGAAGGATGTGTTGAATAAAAAGAAGAATTAAATCTCGAATGAAAGGATTCACAGGCATTTGTGGTCCTCGCAATAGACGGATTCTGATTAGACCATATGTGTGGTGGAAATAGAGCGCTATCGAAAATGTAATTTTCCAGTAAATAATCTGCATATATATCAAGTGTTGCGTTTATAGGTTTATATGACATTAAATCATAAAGAAAGCATTCTTCAACTTCTGCTGGATTTAAATAAGTTAAACCAAACATATGCCTTAATCATTTTCCAATTTCTGAATTTGTATCCTTATATTCTTGTACCAAACCCAAAGATTGAATTTTTTTAAACCAGTTTTGGTGTAAGTGAAAACGGCATCCACTAATTTTTGCATTGGGCCACATATACAATAAAGCACAGTGAATTGCTTTTTCAAAGTCCACAAATATTTCAGTTGGCTCTAATGATAATTGAAATGTTTCAAAAACCTTAGACCTTAATAAAGAAAATAAATTTTTGTATGTCATTGACAATTTGTCCTTTAACAAACAGTATGCTAAAGGAAAATAATGTCCATTTTCCAAGCCATGTATAGTAAATAATTGTAGAAAATATTTGGTACTGTATGAAAATGTACCATCCATATACAAAGTTTTTAATTTACACAACAAACGAATATTACATAAAGAAAATACAATTACATTTAATTCAGGATGATTTAAAAATAACAAACTTTCGTCAGCAAATTGGCATCACACTCAGCAACAGCACTTCTTGTAATTTTGGTAGGCTTTTCCGATATGTCCTCTTGGGCTTTTCTTTTACATGCATTGGTTACCATCTTTACTTCAAGCTTTTTTGGATCGGCTTCATGATTATGTACCAAATTACTTCTTGTGATGGTGAGGTCCTCACAGCCTATTGTAAACACTTTTGCGGAACACTTAGTGTTTCTTTGGATGCAGCGCCAAAATATCTCGCCGCTTTTTAACACTTTCTGTTTCGAGAACGAATAATGCTCCACCACTAATAAATCTCGACCACGGGAACTTTTTATCAAACTCATTTTTTAAATATCCGTATACGTGCACAAGTCAACGTCAAACAAGAAATAAATTACAACTGAAGTGCCACGCCCCCCGCCGTGACAATAAATATTGGGAAAACCCGCTTGTCCTGCTTGGGTGCAAATGTCCATCGCCGCTAATTACCTACCTACCTGCTTTACGCCGCGGTGTCGAAATTTCCTATAATAAAATTTGACCCTTCGATTACCCCAGGTACAAAGACAATTTGGTGTCGAAAGTTCGCCTGCCGCTGAAAAGTCCTATCATGGAAAATGAATCAATCCCTACCCTCCTCAGATTCCAGGTGTTTCTTGACCCGGTAAACTAGTACCTGCTTAGGGTTCCTTATCCAGCGTCACGGATGAAGTCCACAACGGCAGCCATGCCGGGGAAGAATTCCTTCGGTACGGTGTGGATTGCGGAAGTGGCAATCCCGTGATTTTAGGGATTATATAAAACCACTATATGCGATAAAGGGCAGCAGCGATCATCAGTACCAGCTCAAGGCGCAGAGGAAATAATTCTGCATCGGCTTGAAACTGGACTATCACATGCATGATTGGAGCAGTTTAAATGGTTGTGATATTGAGATGGAGAAGGCAACGGGAAACCAACCCATTATTATTCCCTAGTTTAATCATAATGGCCATATCATATGATAAGGAAAGGTATACTGATCATGGTCCTCGGACACCAAGATCCGACAGAAGAAGACAAGCACACAGGGCTTCCCAGTCTGTTATCCAGCGAAATCCCTGCGATAATGGAAAAGAAATAAGAATAAAATCAGGTATCAGAATGTGAGAAGCAAGGATGTATTCTATCGCCTCTACTTTTTAATATCTAGTCCGAATTTATTTTCAAAGAAGCCTAGTAGAAGAAGAGTGCTGCGGATAAGTTGAGTTGATCGAATAAGAAATGAAATAGTTTTACATCGAATGAAAAAGAGCACAGAAATAAAAAAACGATAAAAACTCGAAAGTTACAATATTTCGGTCATGTAATGAGACATCCAGCATTTCTACACCTCATAAACAGGGTAAGATCGCCTGAAGTAGAGGCCCAGGCCGAAGAAGAACATCCTGGCTCCAAAATCTCCGAGAATGGTATCAAGAGACCACCGCTCATTTATTTAGACCCGCCATAAACAAAGTTATTATTGCCAATATAATTACCAACGTTCGATTATCGGACAGGGTATTGAAAGAAGAAGAAGATATTTGATATGCTTTGTTACAAAATTTTTTTTAGGCTAACTTTCTTTACGGAACAAATTAAAACTCCCAATAATTATTCTTACACAATCGTTTGTGTCAAGATTTAAAATCTACAGTCATAACAAGGTGCCGATCGTCGATCTCTAGATAATCTCTTTCTCCAATTTGCATAATAAATAGACGAAAATTGCAAAGAAAACACAAACGACGTTTACTTAACAGTTTTTGAGACGATAACAGTACGATTCATTAAAGGAAGCATTTAATATTCCACGTAAAGGTAGAAATTGTAAGGCGAAGTCTCAACTAACGGCTTTTTTAGAGGTCCGTCATGATTTCGTAACACAATCTTTAAGGCAATTTCACAAGTCATTGGCTATAGAATCTGCGATATTTCGAAGTGTCACACTTACCACAAAAAAATTGATATTATCTCTTAGATGATCGGTTAAGAACTGGAACGATTGGATAGAAAACCGTATTATTTTAGCGTACACGGGCTTTAAATAGTATTCGCTCATGTTAAACTTGCGAGACATTTACAGTCTTCGATATGTTCATAATTATATATACAGCATAATCTAAATCCATGTTTGAGGCGAGTTTCATAGTTTTACGACTTGTGGATCAATCAGAAGAATCAAGCTGGGACATATCCGTAATGGTAGATTTACCAACTTGTACTCATTGGATAACTGTTTTGAAGATTCACCTTCCAACAGTTTATTAATATCGTATTTATCTTTCATGGAAAGGACAACACGTTTACGTTTTGGCATTTTCTATCAAGAAGTGTTTGCTTTTGACGCGACAAAATTTCGTTTATTGAATATCGGCTACTCAGAAGTGACTAATACATAATATGAACATTTACAATCGACAATAATTTAAAAAATATGACGCATACACTATTAAATGACCCTCTTATCTATGTTAAATGCCGAGTGACAGTGACAATGAATTAATGAATCAGCGTCTTGTAAAAATTGTGGGAGTCGGGAGTTCGGATAACCAGTCGTTCGGTTGATCGACGTTCAGATAATTGACGCTCTACTGTATATATATATATACATATTGGTTGTTGTACATACACTACGTTTGTGTGCAACAACCCTTCTATGTAGATATTTGTGTGTTTGCCCAATATATGTTAAATTGCAGTCTTTACAACTTATTTAGTAAATATATCAATCCTATATTCTGTTGATCTGTTTATCTATTAGGAAAGACGAAGAGTACAAATTGCTTGCCTCAAGAGTCGAAGTAGAAAGGACAAAAATGATGAAAATGATGAAACTCGTCAGTCGATCATCCGTTACATCCATCAATTAGTTAAGGAAACCACGGGCACACCATTTCCTTACCATATCTCATACGGCTTAGGGTCGTCAAGTACTTAACCTCAAATAAACATTAACGGCGAGCGTTTAATAACAAGGGAGACCACACTATAACCATTAAAACCTAAACAATCCTTTATAAACACTTGCACAAACAACTATTAAAAGAATATAATCAACACCTTGTACAATGGGCACAGCGCGCACAGCGCTTTTCGAGCTCACGCTGGGTTTCTTTAACAGAGTTATCGGTCAAGTGTCAAAAACAGCGGAAGAGACGGCCATTAAATTTATTTTTATATGAGGAAACATTTGGTGGCATAGTTGGTCACTCGTCTTAGCTCCGCAGTCAGAGGCGTAACTAGCGTAACAGAGAAGTTTCCAAGTATATAAAATATAAAATACAAATAAAAATTGAACAGCTTTTCTAAGATAGGAGACAGATGACATTGGATGTTATAAGTATGGACTAAAATACGTAACACAGAAAAACTGAAGTACGTAATATTGGATAACTGTAGAAAACAGTTTGAATAGAAATAGCAAAGGAAATAAATAGATAATGAATATATAAAGATATATGGTGTTAAATCAAATACAATCATATAAATCATTTGAAGGCGTCTAATTAAATAGAAGCAAAAAGTTCGTAATTTCACTGTGGAGAAAGATATAAGAGAATATAGAGGAAGAAGAAATTTATGTAGCTAAAATAATAGTTTCTTTAAGCGATATTTTAATAAAAACTTGGCATTCTTAATTTCCTTATTAACCCTTTCACTGTTACTTTTGTTTTTCAATCCACAGCTTAGACATTTATTGCCTGTTTTGGCATCAAACCTTGCCCAATCCTTTTAATATCATTTACCTGTTTTTTATTTTCCATTCTACCTAAATGTCTGATTTATTATAGTCTTTGTATTCCAACTGTTTTGTATAAAACTTAAGTGTTAAGTGTCGTTGGTTAAGTGATATTAGAATAATAATGGTGAAAAAATGCAATATTTTGACTGTAAATAAATTAGTGAAAAATAGCAAATACAACTGTGAATAAATTACGAAATTAACTGGTCTTAACCCATACTGTTATCTGTACAAAGAATATAGATCCACCTTTTGAAATATTGATGTATTCGTGGCAGGCAGAAGAATTGGTCGCGGTGCGTCACGACGCCAGCCGAGGCACAGAAGGCAGGACGCCCCGTGTTACTTTTTACTGTTTCGGTGTTGAAGTCGAAGTGTCGTCTGGAGACTTAAGATGGCCAGAAAGAACCCTCTAACCGTTATGTGGTGGTCCGTATACCAAGAGGGTATACCAATAAATCACTCTATTGTATTGCGATTTTGAGTTGCGATAATTTAAGTTAATTGTCACGGTAATACGATACTTTACTCTTGTGTGTATTGGCGACACAAAGATAACAAAAGAAGTCGAATTCTCCGTACGTAAATAATAATAAATGAGATAGCCAGTTTAACAATTCGATTTTACGAAATAACAGGAAGCAATATATTTTAACAAAGTCGTTAGAATACAGCATTGAATTAGATCACATTATAGTACAGCAAAAAAAAAATAATCAATGTAAAACATGAAAATAAATACCACATACTTTCCCAAACACCAACAGTATGTCAATAAGAGGAATAGGAACAGCTGTACATGTGTCAAAACATACCCGGGGGCAGACATAACTTCTGATCATATACCAGTTGTAGGTAATTTTAAAGTCAGAATGAAGAAGATTATAAATAAGTCGACGAAGAAGTATGATGTTAAAAAAATGAAAGATTCCTATGTTCGACTGAAGGTGCTAAAAGGTGCTAAAATGCAGCAATGCAGGAACTATAGGGGAAAGCCTGACCATCATACAAGAAACAGTGAGAGAAATAAAAGAACAACACCTGAAGAAAGATACAGAGACACGGAAATCGTGGATGATCGATGAAATACTTGAACTTAAGGATCAGAAAATAAAAGCAAAGAAAATCTCCAAGAATATAAGAGAATACATACCATCGTCAGAACAAAGATAAGAGAAGCCAAAGAGAAACAAAAGACAAAACAAGGTCAAGAAATAGAGGAGTATCAGAGTCGATGATAACTTCAATGTCCATCGAAAGGTGAAGGAAATAGCTGGAAAGTTCTGAAAATGCAACAGCGGATAAATAACAGATGATGAAGGCAATCTTACCATAACCAAAGAAGATAAAAAGAAAGTATGGTAAGAATACCGAAGACGTCAGCTGTAATGTTTTTGCATGCCTGATTGGCTACAAGAAACAAATGATGGAATTGCTGAAGAGGACAGATACTGACGGAAAAGACCTAAAAATAATAGCTAACCTGTATTGGAATCAATCAGCGGTGCTCCGAATAGATGTAGAATATACAGATCAGGTCAAAATCTTAAGGGGAGTGAGACAGGGGTGCATAATTTTACCACTGATATTCAATCTGTACTCGGAGCACATTTTTAAAGAGGCTATAAAAGATATTGATGAAGGCATCTCAATAAAGGGAGTCAAGCTCAATAACCTGCAATATGCAGATGATATAATAGTGTTTTACAATACCATAGAATGGCTAATAAACAAAATAACGGAAACAAGTAGAACATATGGACTGGATATAAACACCGGCAAAATCAAGCTAATGATCATCAGCAAGGAAAACATAACTAGATAAAATCTGTATGTGAACCAAATGAGAATTGAACGTGTCTCACAATACAACTGTAATCAATGAGTTATGGGACAATACCCAAGAGACTAAATGTCGCATCGGAAAGGCAAAAAGTACATTCTTGACTATAAGCTTTGTGTTCAAGAGCCATGCCCTCACCCTAGAAACAAAAATAAGGCTCCTACTCCTATTTCTGAAAGCACCACTACGTTATGGGTATATAGGATATTCTTTGGCCACCAGAACCAGTCTTAACCAGATCGGGAACTTAGCTTAAAAGTGCTATATTTTTAGCTGAAAACTATGACGACATCAAAAGGTTATTTCAAGTTTTGATCCGACTAGTACCGCTATTGGTAAATGTCAAAATATCCTTAAAGAAAATTCAACTACAAAATTAGAGGCTCAAAATTTATGTTATTACGATAGTATTTCTATTGTTGACATTTTTAGTACCTAAATTCCAGTCTCTACTCAAAATATTTTTGATAACTTCTGAGGGAACGCTGTTTTTTCGTTCTTTTCATTTATTTTAATATTTTGTAAGCATCTAAATTATTTTCAATTCGGCTAATAAACTCTTTCTATGAAGCTGATAAGCAAAATATTGATACGGCATCAATTGGTGCCAACATGAGGGGGCATTGGTTGATATGGTAAGTACTCGTTTAAAGCAGAAGTAATATTTATCCAATTCAAAGATTTTCTAAGTGTAAATTTTCTTAAAACAGCAGAAGATGGAAGTAAAAAAAATGGATAGGATCTGAATTTATCTCATATGAAGATACAAACTCAAGATAGAAAGAATGAGAAACATAATACGGGAATTCAGTGTAAATTATACACACAGACAGAAATACACATATTGATATGAATGCACAGTTGTTTTGTTTTTCTTGTATTAAAAATTTTGACGTGACAACGTCTTAAATTAGGTTGTGGCTCGGAGTCATTTAAGAAAAAGTGTAACGCCCGCTCACGTCTGTTACAGTGAGTCGCCGAACGAGAGAGAGGCCCGCCGGACCGGCGAATGCCTTGCGTCTCCCACTCAAACATGATCGGTCCGCTGCGCGCGGCACTAGAGAATTAGGCGCGTTGAATCGCTAAAGTTGAAAATTGTTGAAAGTATCGTCAGCTGTGTCTGTAGTGAAAATGTGGAGTGCTTAGATTCGTCATTTACAACAACTACAACAATAAAGGTAAATAATTGTACACTAATATTTCATTATCGTAAACTATGATTGATTGATTAATTGTTAGATTGACACAAAAGTTGAGAAACTGAGTTTATAGGTTATGTCATACTATTGACAAATGTTGATAGTGTTAAGTAAATTATTAGTTTAAATCACTCTGCAATCAATCGTAATTCAGTCGATTGAGAAGAAACAGCGCGTATTTCTAGTCAAACATTTAAAATAACAAATTATAACTTCTAACCTGTCAAAACAGGGCGACCAAACAAACGAACTAAACCGACCAATCACCACGCGCGGAGTTAGAATTTAACTGTGTTTAGCAAGAATTTCAAATTCCAATTTTAGTAAATGTTTTAATTTTCAACTTTACCATTTACATTTACAAATTTTAATTAATTTCAAATTTATTTAGCAAAAATTTGAACCTTCGATCTGAATAAGTGTTTTGATTTTCAAATTGATTCTTTAAAATTAAAAATATTAAAATATATATAATCAGAAGTGAACGTCACATAACATTATCTGTACTTATTATTTTTTAATATGTAGGCAAATACATGTGACCATACTTGGTAGATACAATTGAAAATAGTAATTTTTTATAACTGAAAAAAATAAATATATAAAATACTGGTAGCAAACAATAACTTCAATGATCGATATCTCCGCAACTAATTGATATATCGAACAAATTTTCAAATAAATTTTGTAGAAAATAATAAGATCAATAATATAATATAAAATAAATAATATATAAAATAATATATAAAAATATAATATATTAAATATAAATAATATATAAAATAATAATATAATAATATATAATATATAAAATAATATATAAAAAAGACGTTGACACGTAAAATCTTCGCCCGTAAAACCGACTTTACAGGCAACCGATTTTTTTAATATTGTTCTGAAGCTATTTTCTTGTGGCATTTTAAAGTAATTACTATTTAAATGGGAATAAGCCACAATTAAAGGTTAAATTACGTTTATTGACGTTTCAATTTCCACTTCGGAAATCGTTCTTCCGATTTCCGAAGTGGAAATTGAAACGTCAATAAACGTAATTTAACATTTAATTGTGGCTTATTCCCATTTAAATAAAAATTTTTAGAGCGGATATTTTTTATCCCTATTTAGTTATCATTATGTAATACTGAGCTGCATTGATGTTTCTCATAACCCTCTAAAGTTAATAAAAGTAACACCCTCTAAGAAAAATATACGGGCACGCCATTTTCACCCATTTTATTTCTAAAGTACCACAAATAGTGTGTTGTGAGTGCGGCACAAAAGGGCCACCGACTGAGATTTTATATCTTCTTTCGCTATCGTCAAGCTTCTTATTTTACGGTACCAAACTGTGACCATATTTCCGTTCTGTGGTAGAGAACACTGTTGAAAATCGTTCTAAAATTAGCAAGAACTTGGATTTCTATACTAGACTATTAGAAAACTATTTTTTATATACAAGTAACAATGTGCTAATAGTTTTTAGAAAATTAGTTATTCCTAATATAGCATTAAGAAAATATTGTCACTAAAAAAATCAGCACAAGAGTTACAAAAAGTACAAAAAAAAAAACAAGAAAATTGTTGAAAACATAAAAAGACGATTTAGCAAAAAATTATAAAGGTAACATGATACGTAGAGAAGTATAAGCAGATAGCAGTGAAAACTGTTAAGGGGATAAAATAATTATAGTCGATCTGAAAATGCAAGAGAGCACAGATTATTTCGTCTGTTCTGAAGCTATTTTCTTATGGCATTTTAAAGTAATTACTATTTAAATGGGAATAAGCCACAATTAAAGGTTAAAGTACGTTTATTGACGTTTCAATTTCCACTTCGGAAATCGTTCTCAAAATACAAACATTAGTAAATTAAACAAATTTTGTTTTTTCGTTACTTGGTGAAAAATTCTTCTAATAATTTAATTTTATCTGACTCATTTATATTGACAATTCAGACATACATTATACATTTTAAAGTAGACGACTTTAAAATAATATTGCCAATATTGTTGAGTTGCGTTCCTGGGACGACTTTACTTATAAGATAGTTCATTCGATTACATGAAATCAACTTTAACTTGAGAATTTCCGTCAGAAAAGATCATAGCATGTAATTCGTCTTTAAAAAGACAAACACATGCCAGGATGACAGTAAAATTCTCCTGTTAGTGATTCCATAGTAAATTATGAGGGAAAAACCAGGAAAAAAACCTCATAATACTATCCCGACATGGTAAGTATTTGGTCGTGCATTTAATTTACCTTCAATAAACACCAAATTCTGATTATATATACATATATATATATATATATATATATATATATATATATATATATATATATATATATATATATATATATATATATATATATATATACTCTATATCACCTTGCGGCTTTTACGTTTATATAAAAAATATTGGGAAAATACTTTATTTACATTTTTTTCGTTATCAAAAAAATTAGTATGGTGACGATTTCTATTCTTTATGGAAATTGTATTATAAACAATTAAAACACTAACAAGAAATTTAAAATTAAAAACACAGAAAAACCTAGTTATAGCTACTCACCACACAGGAGAAGTAAATAATCTGATGTGTCATAAACTGTTTGTGTGCTTAAGAGTTAAACCCTTACCTGCAAAAGAAAAAATATATGTATAAATAAACAGAAGAAAATTTGCTTACTAAGAGTTAAAATACAAATTTATCGTACTGAATATCTAATATCGACAAGGAGTTTCTTTTTCTGAAGAGCTCTGAAGCTTTTTATTGAGACTGTAGCAATTCTTATTAAATTTGTAATATTCACTATAGCAATAATTAGTACATAAAGAATATGAGGATCTTAGCCATCGGCAACATATTTGCTTTTAAATTAAGGAAACCACAGTTCAAGCAAACGATTTCGTTAGATAGTTTAATAATCCTACATTTTACAAAATAATTCCACATGTTAACACATTATTTGATCAACTGACAAACCAAATTGAAACGAACCCTGTGAAATTGTAATATTCTATTGAGTCTTAAAAAAATACGGTAACGAAACATATACAAGAATTGGGGGGAAGAGACGGGTACGAAATGTGGAGAATTTTGTAGGAGACAATAATAAATTTCAAACTAGGGATCATTTTGCTTTTAAAATGCTTAAAATCTAATACAAAATTGTTTCAAACAGAACATTTATAGAAAATATCAATATTAAGGAAGGAAACTACATTTAGAAGAAATTGATATCTTCTGCAATGGGTTTCCAATGGGTAAAAAACATGCCCTGAAATTGGAATCTTAGTGTAAACGTCGTAAGAAAGACTGACGCCGCTTACCATCGAATGCAATTGCTGAGTTTAACAAACAGATGACAAAAAGCTTCATATCAAATAAAAACAGAAGAATTGAGTCTCATTTTAAGTAGGCTTTGGTAAATAACTATTTATTTTTTGTATTCTCGAATCTTCTCCTTTCCCTTAATAAAATAATCAACAGCCCTCACTTGAAATAACTTTATGTCAACTTGAGAAACCAAAAATTACTTTAGTTTCATGTTTCTAAAAATGAATCTGTAGAAACCATTCGAAAACTTTCTACTAACTGTATATTTTATTTTTTCAAGAACTATCTCGAACTATCATCGCTATAAAATAAGCAAACATCCTCCGCATATCCGAAAATGGCTCTTCCGTGTATTTCCTAGAATGCTATTTCGAAAATAAAGAAGCTTTGTTCAATTAATAAAAGCAACAGAAGGCCTACCAGGTGTTGGTTTTCGTTCAACAATAATGGCTCTGTCAAAACACCGGGTCAGGAGGCTTAGAAAGGACCCACGTGCCAAAACGGCTTAGGTTGAGAGTTTGATATGGGATTTTTCGTTTATTTCTCAATTATAAATAATGAACTAGGCGCTATTAAAATAGGGACAAAAAATTTTCAAATGGTGTATCAAAATATTGAATATTATTACAATATGTAAAAGTATATTGTGATTTGCTCATTTACTAAAAAAATTTCATTACAGGAAGGTTTACGTTACAAAAATAATTAAAAGAACGAACGAAAAGAAGTATTGTTGGTTTAAAATTATTTATTTTTTATATGACAGGTAATCATCAGTATTATATTTGTAAGATGATCTCTATTATCAGATTATTTTATGTTTCTCTATTCTAGTCTATTCAATTCAATATTTTCATCTTACCCTGTTATATTGAATATATATATATTCAGGGATTCTACAGTATTCACTGCCTTCCCTCGCTCAACCGTTTCCATCTCTCTCTGTTGTCCCATTCTCCATCGCTTAGCCCTCTCTTACTTATGGCGTCGTCTACTTCGTTCCTCCAGGATTTTCGGGGTCGTCCTCTTTTCCTCCTTCCTATAGAGCTCGGTTATTCGGTTATTCTCTTTATCCATCTGCTGTCGCTAGTTCTTCTTACATGTCCATACCACTTTAGTCTTTTTTGTTCTATATATGTTAGTATGTCTGTTTCTATTGATGTTCTTTGCTTTATTTCGTCATTACTTCTCCTATCCATTCTTGTTACTCTGCAGCATCTTCGCAGGCATTCCATCTCTGTTGCTACTATCTTACTGCTGTTTTTCTTGTTTATGATCCAATTTTCAGCCCCATATGTCATATTACTTCGCACTAATGTTTTATAAATCTGTGTTTTTGTCTTCATATTTAGGTGTCTATCCCATCATACTGAGTTAAGTTGTCGGATTGCTGTTCTTGTTTGTCCCAATCTTTGTGTAAAAAGGTTGTTCTTCCTCTGTTGTTGCCTTTTTCGTGATGATAAACTCCAAGAATTTGAATTTATCCTTTCCTTTGGTTGTTATCCTAAGTGTTTCGTATATATATACAAGGATTTTCACAGTTTTTACTGTATTCCTTCACTTAACCGTTTTCTCCAATTTTTCCTGTTTAGCCAGTCCCCTTTCTGTAGGTTTCTTCTACTCATTGCTTCGTCCACTTCATCTCTGAAAGATCTTTGGGGTCTGCCTCTCTTTCTTCTTCCTATCGGGCTCCACTCTGTTATTCTATTTATCCACCGATTTTGGTCTGCTCTTCTGACATGTCCGTACCAGGTTAACCTCTTCTGTTCGATGTAGTCTATTATGTCGGAGTTCATTCCCATTCTCCTCTTAATCTCCATGTTATTTATTCTATCTCTTCTTGTTACTCTGCAGCTTCTCCTTAGGAATTCCATCTCTGTTGCTCTTATTTTGTTTTTGGTTTTCTTATTTATTGTCCAATTTTATAAGTGAGGATACTTCTTGTCATGGTATTATATATTTTTTTAGCGTATATAGATATTCGTTCCTTACTGGTATAACCATTCCTTCGCACTTTCTGTGCTGAAGGTGTTTCGTATAGGATTGATATCACTCCAATGCACTGTTGTAATTAAAATTTAATTTTGTCATTAAAAGCATCGCACTTATTCTTCAGGTTCTTTCTCCTCTTGGAGGTTTAAAATCTTCGTGGATATTTTAAGCACTTTTAAGAGCTTTCATTTCATTTCAAAGAAAACTTTGTGTCTTCCTAAGTTTCTTCTTCATAGTTCAGCTCCAACAAATATGTAGGAATATAAATCAGCTCTTCAGGAGTATATTGTTATTGTTATAGTGTAAAATACCAAGAGAATTTATCAGCACCATTTATTTCCATTCAAACTGCGAATAATGGGTATTTCTGATGATTATTAAAGCGATTTTTATCTATTGTAAAATACTTGCATAAAATATGCTATGTGCATATTTGCATAAGTCTACATTTAAGATAGTTTGTTTGTGCAGACTTTGTTGCCTTTTTATAAGTTTACTCGGTATATTGACATTCGCTAGGCATTTCCACATGTTGGTCTTTAGCACTCTGTCAAAGACTTTTTCCATATCAACAAATCTCAAGTATTGCTCTTTTCCTGTGTTTTGTGCCTTTGTAATTTTGATAATTTCTTTAATATTAAAACATTGTTGGTAGTAGACCTTTTTGAAAACCGTTATGAGATCGTGGGTACCAAAAACAAAACAAGAAGCAGGAATGGATTACGATAATTGAATCACTAAGTGATCAATGAATTGATCAAAACTTTGACACTTTTTGACCGGCAAAAAGTACTCCATTGCAAAAAATTAGCAGTCAATGGAAAATTTTATTAGACAAATTAATAATTTGTCTAATAATCAAACCAAATAAAAATAACACAGAAGATAATATACTCACAATTCATCAACGAACAATAAAAAACAACTGGAGTAGACCAAATTAACATGGATCTTGAAACAAGATGGTGAGGTCTCTAAAGAATATACATCTGATATATAAATATTAGTTGAAATTTAAAATAAGGCAAATAGCACAAAAGATACCGCTGTTTAAAAGAGGCGTACAGCAACCAGAAATGGAAATGGACAATTAACAAGAACGAGTTCACTTTTACAATAAAAGACACACATAAATCATTTGATTTTCTGTGTGATGCCTCGATATTGATCATGTTATATGCCACAGACAATTATATACAACATTTACAAGACTCTACGTTTGGTACTGAAATTAGTAACGGTAATATCCAGTACCTATTACCCCATAACGACCATCGTCTATTAGACTATCGGTTTATTCAAAATTACGAAACTGTAAACAACAGCTGTTATTGTCGACATTCTCATATTTTCCGACGAATATTCTATACCATAATAGCAGCATTATAAAAATTGGGCTGAATTGCCCTGTACTCTGTGTTAGCTAACAGTATTGTTGACCTTGGCGAGATGTGTTCTCACATGTTGCGACTAACTGAAGAAGATACAGATTTTGCACAGATATCTTTAGCTTGGAAGTAACGTTCTTCGTATACGAGGGAAGACATCTTAAACCTCGTCTCTGAAACATTTATATTAATAGTATTTATGATGTTTTAAGATGGAGCACTGAAAACTTTTGATCAGCTTGACGAAAGCTGCGTCCCTGCAATGATTCTACGCAAATGATGAATACACAATTCTTAATTTTGTACAGCAAAACGAGAAATAACTACCTACTAAAACTCACCAAATTCAACCAGTTTCAGAGCAATAAATAAAGTGGTCAATTTATAAGAAAAATTTCAACACTCCGTATCTTGGAAACTAAGCATTTTCGGACATACGTTTATCTAGCTGTCATAATTTTCATGCAGAATTTCTCCCTGAAGTTTGTTAAACTTATTTACTAACACCTTCTATATTATACAAATATTTAATATTCAAATGGACTAAAAACCGATACTTTGAATCTCTGTAACTCAAAAACAATTGATTTTTGATAAAAACCGATACTTTGAATCTCTAACTCAAAAACAATTGATTTCTGAGTCTTAGGACAATGATCTTAAAAAAGAAATTCGACAAACTACACCAATAGAAGTTGCGAATAAAATAAAAGAAAAACTTAACCTTAAGAAAGCTCCTGGGTATGATTTAGTAACCGGGTAGATTTTAAAACAACTTCCTAGGAAAGCCTTAGTTAAACTTAACCATCTTATTAATGCCTCATTCAGATTTAGGTATGTACCAAAGATATGGAAGGTAGCAAAGGTGATAATGATTGCTACACCTAGAAAACCACCAACTGAGGATTTATCCTATAGGCCAATTTACTTATTTCCTATAATTTCAAAACTGTTCGAAAAATTATTACTCGGGAGGTTGAAACCAATTATAGAAGACAAAAACTTAATTTGATCCCACCAGTTTGGCTTCAGAGAACGGCACTTGACTAAAGATGAAGTTCAGAGAATAACGGATATAATTGAAAATTAGAAGAAGGAAAAGTCTGCTCCACTGTCTTTCTTGATGTGGAGCAGACTTTTGATAAGGTGTGGCACAAGGGGCTTATATCCAAATTACTTAAGCTTTGGCTCAAACAATATACACACAGGATAGTGTTTTGAGCTCAGTCCTAGATCTGCTATATACCAGTGATATTCCCGAATTAACACGTGACACTCTAGCCATCTTCGTAGATGACACCGCCCTCTTGGCCGTAGGCAAAGATCACGAAGAATCAGCTACAAATCTACGAACTTTCATTAATCTTATTAATGAATAGACTAAACTGTGGAGTATTAAGTTGAATGAAAAATACATTTCAGTTAGCCCAAATAATACCCAGATACCTTATTCAGGCACAGCCAAATATTTGGGTATCACTCTAGACGCCAGGCTTGCACGTAAACAAGAAACGAAAAGAGTTCGGCATCAGGTACAAGAAAATGTATTGGTTATTGGGAAGACATTTCACCATGCCAATCTGCAATAAAAATTCTTCTGTACAAAAAAAACTCTTCAGCCCGTATATATGGCATTCAGCTGTGGGATTGTGCCCGAGTAAAGTCATATAGATATAATCCAGCGTTTTTGGAATAAAGTGCTAAGGAACATCGTTAATGCCCTTGGTATTTCAAAAACAGTGACCTACATAGAGAATTAGAGATATACACTGTTAATCAGACTGTCGAGAAATTTACCGGAAGTCTCGAAAAACAACTTCTCAATTACAGTAACCCCTAGGCCATCCAGCTCCTCGACAATGTGAATTTGGTCAGAAGACTCAAGAGGAAGAAGCCTTTTGAGTTGGTCAAGTTGCAGAGTAAAGTGCAACAGTGATACTCATCAAAATGTCCTTAATTAAGTTATTAGAGTCTAAGGATCGCTAGTGAGTTAGTGACAAAACTGCTTATTAATCTTTATAGATCAGATTGCAGTTATAATAAAATATTGTAATAGTTATAATTAAGGCAATTTTTATCTGAAAGATGTAATCTACAGAGTAGGTAGCGGCATAATTTTGAATGTTATAAAGAAAGGTCGGCAGTGTTCTAGATAACCAACCCCTGCTAAAATCCTGATAGCTTTCTTTTGCATTCTAAAAATTTGAAGTGCATTTGTTGAATTGTCCCATATGATTAAATCATAGTTTAGGTAAGAGTGGAATAAAGAAAAATATGTCATTTTTAATGTTTCAAAGTTGACAACCCTTGCTACTTGGCGAATAACAAATAATGAACTTCATGTCGATGAATGATAATGAACTAATGAAGTTCTGGATCTGTTTTGGATCGTATAAATTACTTCTAGATTTAACCAAATTTTGCGTTTTATCAAAGTTAAGTCTTAGTTTGTTTCAGCAAACCATGTGCTATATTTAGTAGAAACTTCCTCATGAGACATTTTTAAATCATCGAGAGATTACCTTTAGAAACTACCGCCTGGTGTCTGCCACATAGATAAGAAGTTAAAAGCTTAAAAGGAATACTTTTGATGCCATAGTAAGTTAATTTATAGAGAAACATGTCGTGTGAAACGCAGTCAAAAGCCTTCGACAAGTCACAAAGAGAAATTGCTATGTGATTGCCGCGTTCAAGCCACTCAATCACCTCGCTCACAACATTAAATACCGCGTTCGTAGTAGAACGAGTACTTTTGAATCCATATTGTGAGTTTCTAAAGTAATTATTTGACTTAAAATAGGAATAAAATTGTTGTTTGATAACCTTTTCAATCACTTTCCCAAAAGTAGAAACAATGCTTATGAGTCTGTAATTGTCAGTTTTTGAGGAATCGCCTTTTTTGTAGATAGGTAGTTCTTTTGGGTATTTTAGTATTTGTGGAAATACTCCAGTTGATTAAATTAATAAGAGTGAAAGGTGTTAAAACTATTTGGTAAGTTACTTTTAACATTTAACTATTACTTTCGTGAACAACCATATAATTATACTTAGAATACAAGAGACTTTATTATTTGAGAGACCTCTTCTTCCACAACGGGATGAAAAAAAAAAGGACTTGCTTGGAGAAGGATAATTTCTATAATTGAAGAGGACATCGACATTAATAGTGGGAAGAGATGTAATTATATTCTCTGCAATTGCAGTAAAAAATTGATTTATTTCATCTGGAGGTAGATCAGGTTGTACCGTACCATTTCGAGCAATGTCTGGGTTTATTATTGGAATTAGTAATATAAAATCACACTAAGCTGACATTTTAGTAATTTTAATTGAATAATATTGTGTACTAAATATTAATAAAATTATCTATTTAAAGTTATATACATATCAACCATCAATAATTTTACAAAAGAAAATAATGAAATAGGGTAATTTGGGTAGCATAAACCTCATAAACCCCATTTTCATAGCACGAAGCAGTTAGCGAAAGCAAACGAATCATAAAAAGTTGCTAATACACCCAATTTAACAAGGCATTGTATCTCTGCTCCGGAATTATGAATGTTAATGTGCGATCTTATCCGTCAATAACAAATCAAGTCAAAGACCACATGAATTAACATAAGACATTGAAGTGAGTCAGTTGTAGAGTAGAGTTTAGTAGGTTAATGGTGCGATTATTTTGGCATAATGTTCTTTTAGTTACGTCTTATGAACAGGTTGAGGAACTGGACGTGGATTTTTTTAACTGGTATGTTAAAAAAATTAACTTGAACGTTTAGACTTGTACTGGATTAACCAGAGCAGTGAGGACGACGATTTTTTATGCGAATTGATGGCCACTTTGATTAAAGTTTAGTTTGTAGCATGTTAAATCAAAAAGAAATAAATAATACGCTATATTTTTATAGTATTAAAGTTTTGATTATAAACAACGCGGGAAACGGGAAAAGCAAGTGGCAAAATAAATTAAGGCAGTAGGTAGGGTAGAAAAATAAGGGTAAAGGTATTAAATTAACGACAGATAGGACAAGATAATTTTTAAGAGACGTCCTTCATAACAATACTTTGCCTCCCACGAGATGGATTACACTTTTATGACACTTGATTACACAATTTAAACTTCCTCAAAATTGCAGCATCTATACTCTAGAACTATTTGGTTTGATTAAAGCTATCACACATGTACATACCAAAAACTCGTTGTGGTCTAGTCTTTTTTAACTCGCTCAATTTCAGTCAAAGCTATGCAAAACATCTACCCTATAAACCCCACTGAAAAAATGATCAAGACCGAACTAATGCAAGCTCAAGAACATTTCAAAAGAGTCCACTTCTTGTGGATACTATCTTATACAGATTTCAAAGGGAATGAACAAGCAGATACTAGTAGCACGTAACGCTATCACCAATGACGTATTAGAAACCGGTGTATCGGAGTGTCACCAACGATGTAAAAGTTTGGACAAAGACAACTACTACTTGGACACTGTAGGTACACTTATGAATATCTCTTCTCAAATAGCAAACCTCCAAAGTGCGAAACTTGCAATGCAGTAGACAGTATAAAGCATTTTCTGATAGAGTGTTTTAAAATTTGTAATTCAAAGACATTCTTATAATTTTCCAAATAACTTGAAAGCATTACTTAGACATTGTGAAACGTGCTATAGGCTGCCAAGGTATAAGGGATCAGGCATCGTGCAGAAACTGTGCGACTGAATCCAAACCTAAACTAAATTTAGGAAAATGTCAAAGAATTGGAACGTAGATCGTTTGGGGATTGATCCAAAACCCTGGAAAGCTACAAATATTTATACCAGCTACGAGAGTTTTTTTCTTCCCGAGCCCATTTTTCCTTCCCGTCTTCCTCTATCCCCAATCCCTCAACTAATTATCCAAGGCAAGATTGAGGACAAGAAAGGAGTAGATCGCAAACAAATGTCGTGGCTACAAAATATAAAAGTCTGGACAGTCATAAATAACACTAATGAGCTTTTGCATTCTGCACAAAAAAAACTCTGGCCTTAAGATAATTTGCCAACGCATTATTTTGAGAGAGAGAGAGAGAGAGAGAGAGAGAGAGAGAGAGAGAGAGAGAGAGAGATAAGCAGAAGAAAGCTATATTGTTACATTTTTTGGTAGTAATATTAATAATTATTGAAACTTCATTTACCTTAATTCCAAATGTTTTACCCTCAAGAGTTTTCCCAGAATCTCTTCCGATATTAAAAAGGATTGGCGATAATACGCATTCCTGTCTCACCCCATATCTAATTTCATTTTCCTCTGAAAGCTGATCATTAACGCTCACTTTTGCTTGCTGCTTATAGTGTAAACTCGATATGATTCTAAAGTGTATCTTCTTTGATTTCAGGACATTCATTAACTGTTCTTGTCGCACGTCATCAAATGCTTTATTACAGCCAAAAAAAAACACGCATATGCCTATATCTTGATTGACGTCCAGGCACCTTTGAATCAGTGAAAAAAGATCCTCACGCATTTCTAGACTTTTGTGAATCCCAAATTGTGCTTCATTAATGTCAAAGTTCAGTTGTCTATGTATATTAATATACAATAGACTAATATCCTTTAGTTGGTTTAGATCTTTCACACTGTCAAGAAAATGCGCAGTCTCTTGCATAAGACTTAATTTTTTACGTACACCCACTAAGAATCCATCTTAGAGCCTTAAAGACGTTAGCAATCCATCGAGAATGCAATTACTAGCTTGCACCGCAACGTGAAGAAGAAACGTAATTCCCAAGAAAGATCAATGAGTAAATTTATATTCAGTTTCAAATGAAACATAAAGTCTTTATGGACGTACTAGCGCTAAGAAAGATTGTCGTAAAATAGTCGCTTCAGATGAGTGACAGACAGCTAAAATAGTTGAAATACAATTACAGCCGACCTCGTTTTAGCTTATAACCTGCCGTGCGAAATGGCTTTCGTGGGAATGAAAAAAGCAGAAAAAGAAGAAGAGCTGCATTTAATCAAGGATATGAGTTAGATTTATTGCTCGGAATGCACCAAGAAAGTACCTGAAATATAAAATCTTGTCATTAAAATTCGTTTACTATAAACCTGCGAATAATTCCTAACTTTACATAGTTGGCTAAGGTTACCGATTTGAGGTTAATACCTGACAAGATAAAACACATATTTGAATACAGCATCTTTCTTTGAGCAGATTTTAGGCAACGAAATTCATGGATTTATTGATACATTCTAACCTCAATAAATCAAAAAAGAAAGAAATATAAGATACTGTCAGTGTCACTGACTAATTTTATATTAACTACACCTTTTGTGTATACAATTACACAATTATACAATTTTTTAATTAGTAGTAGTAGTAATTAATTATAGCAGAATAATTTTAATGAATATTGAAAAAAAGTGCGCATCATTTTATTATGGATTGAAATAAAACTGTCATTCGGAAATCTAACCTCCAAATTGTAACAGCTTAAAAAGAATATGTCTTATGGTCCTTATATACGTTAATAAAACTTTTATATTACATCTATAATTAGATTAGATGTAAAATTAGATTAAATGAAAAATACTAGTTCACGAAAAAGATGCCAAAAAACGATGAAAAAGTATTTATTTGTTCATTAAATGACAGATGACAGTTCATTAAATGAACAGGAAACTAGTTGAATTAATGATCACTAAAATATCAAACTAGTTGCAGAAACACTTCGAAAAATACGTAAAGCAGTTGGAAGAGATGAGAAGTTTCTCCCTGGAGAAGTTTGGGCAACTTTAGGGGAAACAGAAACAAGTTAGATAAAGATTCCACAAAGTACAGGGCCATAAAACTAACCACAATGACAATGTGGGATAGAGTAATTGAAAGACATGCAGTAAAATATCCAAAAATCATATTTCATCATATAAGTTTTTGTTGACCAGTTCTAGGAAGATTGTCTCAGAATTGGGCTGTTGGTTTTGTTTTTAAGATAAGATTTTAGGATTTTTTAAGTTGAAATATTAACCGATTATATAAGGGGAAGTAAAATTTCAGGTAATGTCTTATTGTTATGCTTACAATTATAGGGTTTGTGAATTATCTCATATACAGGGTTGTTTAGATTCAAAGACACCCTAGTAAAGTATGTTAGAAAAAATTGTCTGCGAAGCGAGAGGGAAAGTTCAGTGGTTTCACAGCGAATGCTTTCGGCAGAACTGGATCAAAATTCTCCGAGGCATATTCGTAATGCTGTATTCGGAATAATGTCAAGATTTCTTAGATAAGAGATTCCTTATGTTTTCATCAGATTTCCAGTGATGGTTTGCTAGAGATTGTAGAAAATTAAATCTACTTAAGCAATTGGTTTTGACATTTGTGATCAGTAGTTTCCACATGAGGTGACTGTCAAAAATTAAACCTAGTATCTTTTGTTGACTGCCAACTGTAAGCGGAGTATCATTTAATGTAATATGAGGTATTAGAACGGTGCGCGTTCTTTGAATATGACTAAAATTGACTACTTTGGATGTTTCAGCATATAAATTAATACCAAAACTTTTAGACCACGTTCATTTACACATATATATCAGCTTGAACTTTACCTAGGATTACATTTGTAATTCTGAACGTACTTGTATGTTTACCGTGACAACATAAACTCAGGTCATCTTTATACAAACTATACTGCAATAGGTTTAAATATTTTTTTAAATATCGATGGTTATTACGAATAAAGTGAAACTTAGAACTGATCCCTGATATACACCATTTTCTTGAACGCAAGTTGAGAAAGCTTTTATGCTAATTCTTCCATGTAATGTATTCTTTTAATTTGGTCAATACAGTAGAACATAATAGAGTGTCGAAGGCGCTTTCGATATCAAATAATCTTTCTTGTTTTGGAAGGCGGTTGTGATATCTGTAATACTACTAAGCTGTCAGTAGTGCTACGAGATGGTCTGAAACCGTATTGAGCTGAATCTGAAATTATGTGTTTCTCTAGATACCACCTCTAGATACCAAGTGTTTTTTATCAGTTTTTTAGCAGCTTACACATGGTGCATTTTAGTGAAATAGGACGGTGAGAATTTGAATAAGTTTATAAACTTCTGTTTTCTTATTAATATGGCGATACATTCCCTCCATAATGATGGAAGTTTTTGGTAGTATTATGTAGTACAATTTATGAAGTTTTGTATCGGCAGAAATGAAAAGATTTTCCGAAAAGAAAGAGATTTTATCAAAATCCACAAGGAAACTAAGTTCCTGTAGTTGGCTGTATACCATATATTAAAAAAGTTTTCAATAAAATCCTTTATAAAAAGGTATATAAAAAACCCAGTCGGGCTATGTTAAATAGACCCATACCGTCTCAGGACTTGCAACTTAATGTAGAGTCATATGTCGCCATGTTACCAATCCAACGGTAACTTTACCATCTTAATTTAAAAAAAAACATAATGTAAACTAAATTTCATTTAGTAATTTTTAAAGGGTTTTTACCCCCATATTTAGTGGCTACATTCATGTATTAACCTACACTGATGATGGAATACTTATTCCGAAAACGTTATGTCTATTTAACATAGCCCGACTGGGTTTTTTATATACCTTTTTATAAAGGATTTTATTGAAAAAGATTTTATCAAGACCTGCAGCTAAATTCTTGCAAGCTGGAAGAACATTTACAAATTGTTGGAAGTGGAAAGTGGAAGGAAATTGTACAGGAGGGTTTATTCGTTTAAGTATGTTTTAATTTTTAAACCTTTGATATAAATTTTTGGCAACAATGCTTAGTAATTTTTTGTTTTTCTCTAGATGTACCTTATCTTTAGTAGACTATGCAAAAAACATAGACTGTTTTAATATATTATATACATTTCTCAGCTACTTACGTCGTTAAAAATACCGCATCTTTACAGAGTCTTTATTTTCTACGATCTTGCTGTTCAGCTGATTTAATAAGTACCTTTATCAACTAAAATTTTGTCAGCTTGTTAAAAACTATTTAAAATAGAAACATTATGATTTATTATTGCTAAATTTACGTAAAAAATCGCGGGTGAATTGTCCACCGTGTATATAAACCTCCGCCCAAAGATATCTTGTAAGATATAACAGTTCTCTCGATATGGGGATGACTAAATAAAAGCAACGGTCTCCATCAACGCAAGACTTGGCAAAGAATGTCAAGATACTGTTCGACTGCCTACGTCTAAACTTGACCACTAGCCACTTCAAATCTAACAATACCTGTAAAGACGTTATTTTTCTTGAGATCCGTATTGTTTGCATTTTTTATACGATATATATCAGCATATGAAAAGAACAGATAGTAGAGTGCTATGTTAATGAACCTGATTATTGAAAATTGGAGATAATAAGTTCAAGAAGTTTTATTCAGATTTGAAACGTAACGGTTTTAAGTTATTCATATCAATCGAAGTGGTTTTCATTTAAAGTTTGATCGATTCTTTATTATATTTTTGTATTCTTACGGCTAGATATTATTATACACTTAATTAAAAGATCAATGAAAAGATGGGTAGTCCCCTAAACTGACTGACGACCAGGGAAAGCAATTTTTTTTAGAATTTTGTTTAACAAGTGCAATATTTTAGCCCGCGCGTAAACAGACAGGGTCAGGCGTTCCGAGTTCTGCGTTCTTTTTTGGAGTTCCGATCGCATACATGCGCCGGTCAATTTTAGTTTCTTTCCAAGTATTGAACCTGAAACATGTTCTCAGATAGTTTTTCCGACGACGAAGAATTTCTTTTGGTGAGTGTGGGGACTAAAAGAAAAAAAGGAAAAGGAAATTCTGGGTGCACCCAATTAACAGCAAGCGAAAAGATCATAAAGAATTTAATCTCATTTTTGCTAAATTACTTGAAGATAAAGACGATTTTTTAAATTATTTTCGTACGTCAATAAGTAGCTTCAATAATTTCAAGTCAGTGCAAAAAAAACTAACAAACAACATAAAAAACGGCTTCGGCCAACAAAAATAATTAACAAAAAACTAACAAAAACCGGCGAAAGCCAACAAAAAATAAAAACAAATAACCCGGGCACATAGGGCCCAAACTCTTGAGCACCAACGAACGAGACGTAGTCCGGAGCGCAGGCTTGAGACCAAGCAAGCAATTTTAGTTCCGCGGATACGTCACTAGAGGATGACAGGAATAAAGCGTGTCATGCTGACCTGATTTTAAAATCGATTAGGGAGCCATGTTGGAGTTCTATTACCCAGGAATCCCACATGAAGAGCATTTGGCTGATAGTTGTGCCCTTGTCGCGCATCAGAGTGCTATAGGGAGGAAAGGAATGGTCTGGAGCATTGGAACGGAGTGGAGTGACTCCTGTTTTATTCGAGTTAATACACCTCGCTCCAAAGAATTGTTACACCCAAACGTAATTTTTAGGGGTGAACATGTCTCACAGGCTGGATTAAATTAAATTGTTTGCTCTTTGCTGACATTTAAGCGCAATCGATGCTTATATATATATATATATATATATATATATATATATATATATATATATATATATATATATATATATATATATATATATATTCCACGATGGTAACCACGTCAACTTCCACAGAAACTGGTCCGTAAAAGTCCTTCTCAACGGGAAAAAATTATTATATTGAATGTGTATGATGCGTTAGTCCACAAAATTCCAAACATTACTGTTCGGGAAATTATTGGTTGTTGTTCAGTTAAGACAGGAGTTGGGGAAGCAACAATTTATCGATTTTTAAAAGAAAGGAAAGCTGGTAGAGGTGTCAAGCCAAAAAACCCATCGGAAAGAAACTAATGAAAACTGATGACTTCGTTTAAACTGCCATACGTCGTAAAATTCAGTCTTTTTATTTATATAAAGAAATATTTTTGGGAGAACAAAATTGTTTAAATGTCTTAAAGAAATAGGTTTTCATGGAAAAAATGTATTAAAAGAGCTTTACTTTTTGACAAAGATCATATTGTTTGTTGAAGAAGGGAGTGTCTAAGAACAATTAAAAGGTTCAAAACACAAAAACAATTTATCATTTAGATGAAACCTGTTTAAACCAAGGGCACACTGTTTTAAAATGTTGGGTTGATAAAAATATTACCAATTCGCGACAGGCTTTTATGGAAGGTTATTCCTATGGTTTGAACCCACCTCTTGGAAACGGTCGTACACTAATATTTTTATACTTACATTGGATCTGAAACAGGCTTTGTAAATAGTGGTTTATTAGAATTTATTTCAAGAACCACTAAATATTATCACGAGGAAATGACTGCAGAAGTATTTGAAGAATATTTCTTTTATATGACTAGTAAAATAACACAAAATTCTGTCATAGTAATGGATAATGCCAGTTACGGTTCTGGTTTAATTGAAAAACTACCAACTTTGGCGTGAAAAAGGCATTTTTTAAGAAGATGCTTAAGTACTAGTTAAAAAAAAGATCATATTTGATAATATGATGATAATGGTTAAAAAAGAACTCATGAATATCGTTTAACAACGCAAACAAAAATATAAAAAATATGTAATCGATGGAAAAGCTAAAGATCGCGGATTAACTGTACTTGTTATTTTTTTGAATGTTATTTTTTTCCATAGCTTACTAGTACAAGATAAAACTGATAAAATTGCAATAGAACGTGGAGTACGACAGGGCTGTATTTTGTCTCCATTGTTGTTCAATATTTATTCTGAATGGGTATTTAAGGAAGCTTTAGACGGTTGTGCGAAAGGAATACTAATAAACGGTGAATGGTTGAATAACATTAGATATGCAGATGACACTATAGTTTTTGCCGATAATCTGAATGACTTACAGATATTAACAAATCGCATAACAGAAGTCAGCAACAGATACGGACTAGCTCTTAACATAAAGAAAACCAAATTTATGACAATTAGTAAAAAACCAATACTAAACGCTCAACTTACAATCAACCAACAGAATATCGAAAGAGTCGAGCAATATACATATCTAGGCACCAATTTAAATAGCCAATGGGACCACTCAACAGAAATTAAACAGCGAATAATAAAAGCAAAAGCAGCATTCGTTAGAATGAGAACTATTTTCAACAGTCGAGACATATCATTAAAAACAAAATGCCGTCTATTGAACTGCTACATATTCACAGTTCTGCTCTACGGAATGGAAGCATGGACACTGACTGTTGCATCTATGAATCGGCTCGAAGCTTTCGAAATGTGGTGTTATAGGCGCATCTTACGTATATCCTGGGTTGACAGAGTTACTAATGTGGAGGTCCTGCGTAGAATGGGGAAAGAATGTGAAATTCTCATGACCGTCAAAACTAAAAAGTTGGAATATCTAGGTCATGTAATGAGAAATCAAGAACGTTACGGCCTTCTCCAGCTGATTCTCCAAGGGAAAGTAAATGGTAAGAGAGGACCGGGAAGAAGACGCATTTCCTGGCTTCAAAATTTGCGAAAGTGGTATAACACGACTACCACTGAACTGTTCCGCGCTGCAATAAGCAAAGTGAAGATAGCCGTGATGATCGCCAACGTCCGGAACGGATAGGCACTTTAAGAAGAAGACTAGTACAAGACTTAACGAAGACAATAACCCCCGGATTACTGAGATTCATTCACTAATATTATCTGGACCAGCCTTAGAAATTAGTTAAATTTTCAAAAATCTGATAGAGAAATTAACTTTCGCAAAAACTATTTAACCGATCAGGCCCATCTTTTGCACACAAGATAGACAAGTTTTTAAGTTATGAACAAAATAGTGAGTCTGTCGTTTTGATTTTTGCACACAAGTTTGTTAATTTAAAAAAATTTCCACTAAAAAATTCATAAATCTCTAGATGAGAGTCTTTTTGTAATATCTCATACTACACATTTCATCTATACAGTTGTGACAAAAAACCATATTTTTTAATTTGATTTCATTTCATTCATCGACAAATCCTTCGTTTTCGTTTTATGTTATCTGAATCTCATAATACAGAGAGAGAGACAGAGAGAGAGAGAGAGACAGAGAGAGAGACACAGAGAGAGAGAGACACAGAGAGAGAGACAGAGAGAGAGAGAGAGAGAGAGAGAGAGAGAGAGAGAGAGAGAGAGAGAGAGAGAGAGATATGATCAATCTTGTCAATATAATTGATCGGTCTTCATCTTTAGTATTTAAAATCAAATGATCTTACATTGTTTATATATTGTTTATAAGTAAAATATGACGTTTAATCTTTTGCATAATTTTGTTTATTACATAACTATCATTACCAAATTTATTCAAAACAGTTCTTAGATACCTGTATCAACTAGCGTCTTAGGAAAATCGTTAGCTAGCTGGTCTATTACGAATATAAAATTTTTAATGATAATTTTTATGTCTTATATTTTTGTATCAACTCTAATATCCCAACAATATTATTCTTGATCCGTATATAAAATCAATAATATACTATTTTGTGTTTTTATTGGTTATTCAGTTATAGACATATCTTTTAAATCAATAAAAAATATTCCATATTACCAACCAAATACAGTTCTTTCTACGAACCTATTCTATTAATAACCATCTCAAGTGTTTACCAATGGGTAGTTGGTATGTACATTGGCAACAGGAAGATGAATATCAGCGGTTAAACCAGACGTGTCAGTGACTCCTCCGTCCAGCGAAAAAAATATCCATCCACCTAATGAATCTGCATGGAAAACAAGTTCAAGTCGAAGCAAAGGATGTGTAATAAGGAACAATTAAGATGATGTAAAGGATCCGTTTCGGGACTGATTACTACGAGATCTAAATCGTGCGATTTTTTCGAGAGGTTTTTTTTATTGTTGATTGATGAATTGTAGGTACTAAGTACAGTTATGTTGGAAATACTTTTGATTCTAATTGACCAGGCGGTTTGTCATTGTGATATAATAGGACAGGACCGGAGTTAGACTACGTTGTAGAAGAAGGTGTTTGCTGAAACCGAATGTTGGGTTTTATTTATTAGATTCACACAAATTTCTGAATTCTTTTGAAGCGAAACTTCTATTATTTTTTTCTATAGTAAAATTCTGACGCAAGTGTCACGGAACTAGTGCCACAAGTCGCGACAAGCGTGAAAAATTAGTGGAAGGGATCGGGAAATACACATCAAAGGTTGAATTTCTGGTGGAGTAGTCATGATTAGATCTTAGATTAGATCTGGAAAAACATGTAAGTATTTACGAATTAATCAAACAGTTTCTAAAATATATAAAGAGGGAAGAGTTAAAATCCCGTGATTTTTGAAGTAGCTTCTGCAATGTGTTATTCTACTGAGGCCAAAAAGATATCGTAGTGCTCTTTTTTGTAATTTAAAAATAACATCAATGAAAATGAGACTCCAACAAAGAAAAATATGTTGTTTTGGAAGATGCTAAATTGATTTCTTTCGAAACAGATCTTATTGCATAGCAGTCTGAGGGTAGTTTCTTACTTAACAAATCGATATAAAGGGACCAGTTGTCTTTATTTGAACAGATCGAACCTTTAATAAAGCTACGGCGTACAGATTCTTTGTAAGATGTGTTTAATAGAATGTGAAAACACTGGTTTGTCTTCACTTCTTCGCTGGTTCACTGGTAAATAGAACTGAATTGAAACGCTGTGGACTGTAATTTCGTTTAATTGTAATAGAATAGATGTTACACGTCTAGGTATATGTTCACTCTTACTTCTTACTTAATTCTAAAAACGGAATCAATGCGCATAACCAAGCGCGTTGTTGACATGGTTGCCATTTAAAAAATATCAAAAAATCCGAACAAGATGATTTTTTCCGTTTCCCGCTCCTTCGAGGGGGCGGTTTACGGGGAAGCCAGTGGGTAAAAGTGGTGAACTTTTATGCATCTGCTTTGAGGTCCCAGAATTGATATTATCAGCAAAATTTAGCTTGTTCGTATGATTTCTAGCGGTCGAATCTCTGACGACTGGAGTACACCACTTTTTTTTCTTTAGAGTACAGGTGGTTTGTTCAATTTTGACATTTTTGTAATCTATTATTGATCAACAAATTAACAATTCTTGCTCTTTCTCTTCGTGTCTAATTATAGATCTACAGTTCTTTGTTTATTTTCTTCTATATTAATGTGTCTTTCTACCAATAATTTGCCCTTTATTAGTCACAATTTTATTAAATTTGACTATTAGTGTGAAAGGTAAAGATTGTCGTGATTTTTTTGTAAGCTATGTGATCATTTGTGAAGTTTTGTTATTTTTTGGTTGCATAATTCATTAACTACATTATTGATCACCTACTATCGAAAGTTCTAGTTTGAATACATCTTTTGGACTATGGCTTTTGGACTATGAATATTTCAAAAATTTATTTTAATATTCTTTACTAAAAGGTGACCGAATTTAGTGGTAAAGTTTTTTGTATACGATGTATATGAACTAGTATTAGATAATATACTCGTATCTTGTATAATAGAACTTTCTACTTCTGATATATTTAATTTTAAATAAATACTTTAATCTGATATCAAGTGTGTTGACAGTTAAAACAAAATATTAACTCAAGCTCGCAACAACTGCTAACCACGAAGATCTAGAATCCCAACCAACGAATAAAGATAGGAAATGCCTCATTAAATTAATATTCCTATTAATTTTATTAATTGCATTGAATACTATATAACATTGTAGCAGATTCTAGGCTGGTTCGGTTCCCTTGAGAATTACCCACAATAACAATACCACGCCGGTAGGTTGAGAACAGATTGCATAAAAATGTAGACGATACATGTGATACAATTTGTTGTAAGTAGTAAACTGTTATTAAATAAGTACTAGAATTCAGTACGTTGCTGTAAAAAAGCTTGCCTTGGGGATAATAAAAATAATAACAAAGTTTTTAATGTATAGCTGGTTCCTAAAAAAACTGATACGACTCTTAAAGTGTATTTTGTAGAAAATTGAGCAGTGTATTTTGAAGGATAAATACTTATTATTTACATACTGTCGCTGTTACTACCAAATCTTAAAATTTGTCAGATAATGTATTCTGATCAGCCTCAAAAATGACTCCACATGCTAGCAAAGAACTAAAAGCAAGAATTGTAACGAAATTAGAAGATAGTTGGTCACTATCTGCCGTAGTGAATCAGAGAAGTAGAAAAAGAGGTTTCAATAAGGAAAGCTACGGGGAATAGGGCATTATACTCCCTACAGGCACCGTAATGCTGAATTCGTGACTCTGCATGGTACTGAAAACATCATCAGACACATAAAAGCTAACCGAATAAGATGGATAGGTCATATAGTAAGATCAAAGGAAGACACAGGGCCAAAGACAGTGTTTTTTGAAAGATCAGTAGGAAGAACATGGAAGGATGATGTTGAAGCCGATTTATCTAGGGTTGGGGTACATAATGCGCCATAGGGAATTTGAGCAGCTCCAGGTAATATTAGAAGGCAAGATTAAAGGTAAAAGGGGCATAGGACGAAAGAAAAAATCTTGGCTACGAAACATCAGAGATTGGACCCACACAAAAGTAAATGAATTAATTCATCAAGCCCAGAATAGAGAGAATTTTGCCATATTGATCGCCAACCTCAACAGAGAATGCACTTAGGAGGAGGAGGGGTACAATAATGAGAAATGAAAGCGCAAGATCGTAGATATATGAAACTGGAACACTGCCACGAATATGGTTTAAGTCTACATTTATCCCACTTCCAAAAAAACCTAATACATCATCATGTTTAGACTTAAGACTAATTAGTCTCATGAGTCACTCTCTCAAGCTACTTCTTAGGATAATTCTTAATAGAATCAAGCAGAAATGTGAAGACACAATGGGAAATAAACAATTCGGTTTCAGAGAAGGATTGGGAACAAAGGAAGCTTTTTTTTCAATGCTAACACTAGTTCAACAATCATGGGAAGTACATAAACCAATTTACGTCTGTTTTATAGATTTTGGGAAGGCATTTGGTAGGGCTCAACATGGTAGGCTGTTCGAATATCTAGAAGTGATTGGAATAGATGATAAAGATCTGAGACTTTTACAACATGTATATTGGAATCAAGAAGCTTCTATTCTGGTAGACGGCAAAGAAACAGACAAAATTTGTATTCAAAGAGGTGTTAGACAGGGTTGTGTGTTGTCCCCAAATTTGTTTAACGTTTACTCAGAAATAATTTTTAACGAAGCCTTGGAAGGGCAATGTGGAATTAGAATCGGGGGAGAAACTATTAACAACATCAGATATGCAGATGACACCGCGATCATGGCTGAAAGTATCGAAGATCTTCAATTCCTTATAGATCGAATCACTAGAGAATGCTCTAATAACGAACTAAGCATAAATACAACAAAGACAAAGTTACTTGTGGTTAGTAAACAAGGATGTTGGATACACGAGACACTAAATCCGGATGAAGAAATTAAAACTCGTATAGAAATTGCAAGAGGAGAATTTATGAAGCTTAGATCTATTCTGAGCAATTCTCAGCTGAACTTACAGCTAAGAATTAAGTTCCTAAAATGTTATGTGTATCCTATATTACTGTATGGATGTGAAACCTGGATTATGAAGGTTAACATGATGAACAAATTAGAAGCCTTCGAGATGTGGTTATATTGTAGAATGCTCAGAATATCGTAGATTCAACACATTTCAAACAAAGTAGTCTTGAACAGAGTAGGTCAAGGTGAAGACGACTTAGTAAAGATGATAAAAAAGAGAAAACTCGCATATAATGAAACGAAGCAGATACAGGATAATGCAGTTGATACTCAATGGAAAGATCGTCGGAAAAAGAGGAACTGGTAGGAAGAAATACTCATGCCTCCGAAACCTTCGTCAATGGACTGTCTTATCAGCAGATGAATTAATACAGGCCGCGCAAGATCGAGAACGATATCGGCAAATCGTCATGGAAGCTACCCATGCCTAAAACTTGGGCACGGTACACAAAGAAGAAGAAGATCGTAGAAGATGGAGACCTATAGTGGATGCGGCGAAGACTCGCCCCAAGTTGAAAAACCAGTAAAAAAGAAGAAGCAAAAGTTTATACAACACATTGAATAAGAAAGAGCTTAGAAAAAAATGCTTGAGATAGATTAAATCTTAAATCTTATCAATTAAAAAGAAAGAACAAAAAGCTGTAATTAAAAAGTACCTAGCGAATACATGAAATATCATATCCACTAAAGGTGGCTCCAAATGAACATAAATCTCAGTGTTCCATTATGGTTTATTATGAATAAAATAATACTTTTAATGATTTGTTATAGTTTATTTTTATGAACGAGAGAATAATTAGCATAATTTTAACTGGTAGCTCCGACCACTCCATGGGCGTGCTCAAGATTAATTGAAAAATTACTTTGAATAATTGTAAAAAATAAATGAATTATTTCAGTGTTATAAAGTGTTATGTGTATGTAAACAAAAGTGACCTCTTTTATCACACACTATATTAGAACTGACTGGCCTACATTAAAAAGGGTTTTAAAAAATTCACATTTTTTTTAATTTTTAAAAATTACAAAAGAGAAAAAGAGTTTTTAAAACCGTCTAAGGTATGTTAAATAGATGAATAAAAATATTAATATAAAACTTACAGCTACTTGTTACAAATCCAAATCAGATTCAGAAGATGAACTTTCAGAACCAAGATTTATAATAACTGGCTCGATCATTTTATCAGTAATATTGTCCAGCTTCCACATTTTTTCCTCTTCTTTAATAGTGTGATTTACTGCCTTTTCCCAGTTTTCAGGTTTTACATTATTTACGGCCTCCAAAAACAACTGTTTAACATCATGAATTTTAAAAGTGGTATTTTTTCTTGAAACTTCACTCTTTATTTGTGCCCATACCAGTTCAATCGGGTTTAATTCACAATGATATGGTGGGGATCTAAGTACTGTCATTCCACGATTTTTGGCAATTTCATCAATTTCGTATTTTTTAAATTTTTCTTTATGAAGGGCACACAACGAATACAGTTCCTTTCTTATAGATCCGGGATGGTACGTAATATTTTTTGAACTCAGCCAATTCTGCAAGTCTTTTTTTAACCACTTGGTTGTGGACAGTCCTTCTATAAGTCTGGAGTGATAACTTGCATTATCCATTACTATTACACAGTTCTTAGGAAGAAGATCTATCATTTGTTCGAACCATTCTTGAAAGACATCAGCGTTCATGTCTTCATGGTAGTCACCGGTACGAGTTGATTCAAAAGTTAATAAACCACCTTCAACAAAACCGTCTGAACTGCCAATGTGTACTTTTATCAGCCTGCGTCCCTTTCCTGATGGTGGGTTTAAACCAGTAGATAAGTTATTTACAAAAGCGTGCCTTTGACTTGTAACAGTTTCATCCTGCCAAAATTTATTTGGTGTATGACCCTCGTTGATCCATGTTTCATCAAGATAAAATATTTTTCTTTTTTGGTTTCTCATTTCCTTTATGGTTCTTAGAAAATGTCTTCTCCATATGACAATATCGCTTCTTTCTAATAAAATAGACTTTCTGGGATTCTTTTTCCAGCGGAAGCCTATTTCTTTTAAAAGTTTCCATAACGTACTTCGACTCATTTCTGGGTAATCCTTATCATCTCGAACTGAGACAAGAACTTTATCCAATGTTGGAAATTCTTGTCTAAAGAAGAATTCATGCACTTTCCGTCGAAGTCCTTCTTTAAAATGATATTCTATTTGAAATTTTGGTTTACCTGGAGCATTACATGGCATTTGAAAACTACCACATTTCTCTTCTTTAATAACTCTGTAAATCGTAGATTTCCCAACACCATGTGTACTGCTAACTAACTCAACGGTCTCATCAACACTTTCACATAAACGTTTGTCTGTAAATGATTTAAAACAATTAAATATTAATGTTTTTTCATTAACTGTTAGAGGACCAATTTTTCGGCGTTTACACGGCACTTCCAAATTTTCCATAACACTAGTATACACAATAAACTGCACCTTGCAACTGAAGTACCTACTTTTAGTGAACTGTTAAGAATTTTGAATACGCCACTTGGACCTTCCTACAAAATGGAAAAACCCACTATCACATTTTCTGTGGAATAAGTTTAGAAGGTAATTATCTAGTCAATTACTGTCGTAGATTCCTGGAATTAAAGAATTAAATGTTTGATTGTTGAAACCCTTACTTCGTGGAATGCACTCATTTCAGATAAAATAAAACGTTTTATTTTATCTAAAGAATTAAACTTTATTTTGCAAATAGGTAGGTATTTATTAAACTTTTATTGGTTATATATAACCAATAAAATAAACATCTTACATTTCTTGCAAATTCATTAGTACCTGTTAACCTCCATCACTCCGACACTGGCAACCTTATTTAGGGATTAGTAAGCCTCACAACTATTGTATTCTATTCTGCTCCAACCTTTATACCTGGTGGTCATACTCAATTTAAAATTGTTTTCCTATATACTTCTGTAAACTTGTTGACAAATATCTGTTTTTCATTGAGTCACCCGTATCAACAGTTTAGGGATTTGCATACATAATTTATTGTTTTATTACTCTCTCATACATAAAAATACACTATAATTGTTATGCATTCTTTTTTTAACATTAGAGGTAAGTGCCCGCATAGTCATTTTCAAATAGACGGTGATAGCCAAAGAAGGCAAACAACTTTTTTTATATCATTTCGTATGTTTGTATCTAAAAAGCAACACTACAAGATCTAGACGCCTAACAACCGGTTGTTTCCAATTTATGACAACCCGTCTCTGCTATTTTTAGCCCAAACGGAACATAAGTTAATATAATAAATGTTCATTTTTACTCCGATTTCTATAAAAAGTCGTCGAGACAGTATGTCAGTGACTTTCAGTTCACGTACTTTACGGAAACGATCATAAATCTCGTACAATAACAAACAAAAACCTAAAAAGTAGCATAATGATTTGCATAACCGTCCGAAACAATGTCAATGTCGTCGGATTTAGCTCAGACTTACGAATGTTTTCACGTACTCGACTTTAAGAAATTGTCTAACATGGTTAATGATACATAGAAAGTTATTACTAGTCTTTTGGTAACCAGATTATTTAGCTAAGAAGGTAGGTGTGGTTTGCAGTATCAGATGTCCATACTAATGATTACTCATTAGGAATTTTTATACGGATTGAATTGGTAATGATAAATCTAGCGAGGTTGGACGTAAAGTACAGGGATGGGTTAATATATACTGTTTTTTCTATCCCATGTTTTTCATATCAACAAATTTTGAGCAAGAATAATATGATCCTTAATGCCTGATACTCATCCTTATCATCATCAAAGGCTTGCAATTCCTGTGGATTATGATTAACGTTAGGGAATTTCGGAAATCCTATTCTGAGGTGAGAAGGATTATTTCCCCTTTATCATTTATAATTTGGCTTGTGATTTTTCTGGTAACTCTTTTAATTTTCTTTTTGTTTTTGAATTGAACTGTCCAGCCTTTATAATTACTGGAATTGTATCTTCTTTAAGGCCTTTATCTAGATCTGGGCCATAGTGTTCTGCAGTTAATTATCCTTCTTAGCATATCTGTTTGTGGTCATCTCAGTATGTGTCCAATCCATTCTAAGGGAAGAGTCTTTGTTTGACTGTGCTTCCTTTAATATCTATATGTTTTCTATATGTATATTCTCTTTGCTTCATTATCTAATTTTTCAATTGCTCTTATAACTGTAATCTTTGTCTTAGCTATGATAACTACATCATCTGCGTATACTATTACTTTAAGGTGATTTGTAATAATGGCCTGATCAATTAGCAAACGTACAATATGTCTGAAACGGATGAAAAACTTCCTAAATAGATCTAATGCTATGAAACGGAAGAATAATTGGAGACGAAAACAAAAGACTTTGTGGCGACAGGGACTAAAATAAAAAAGCTTTCATGGGGAAGATAAGAAAGATAGAGGAAGAGTGATAGAAGAACAGCAAATGAGAAGAAGGAAAGCAAGGGGGAAGGTTGAATGGATGCAGCGTTTTATCACAATCAAGACATGAGTGGGCTAGGAATACGGAGAGGTAAACTATTATCACATTTACTCCAAAAGAATTTTCACAAATGCAGTCTCTTAAAAAAAAAAAGAAGAAATAATTGTAAACGGTGAAGTCAATATTAATTTGCGATATGCGGATGACACAGTACTCCTAGCTTCTACTCAAGAAGATCTTGAATTGTGGATAACAATCTAATAGACCCAGTATTTCTTCCCAACAATGGTGATAATTATTTGCAGTTCTTGGCAAACGATTTAAGAATATTTGGAAGAAGTGAATATTGCAATAAGGCAAAATTAGTGGTTTCTACAAGATGGCGCTCCACCGCATTACAGTAATGAAGTCCGGGAATACCTTTGCAGGCAGTATCCTGGTCGGTGGATTGGAAGGGGTCGTGACGCACTTATTTCTTGGCCACCTAGAAGTCCAGGTCTTAACTCCATGGACTTTTGCTTTTGGGGGTTTATGAAAGAGAAAGTGTATTCTGTAACAATAGAGGACGAACAGCAATTGAGGGTTAGAATAATTGAAGCTGCAAGTCAATTTCGTCAGAAAAATATGATTTTTCAGTGCATTCGGTTTTCCTTATTAAAACGGTACTGAATATGTATTGAAGAAAATGGGGGTCATTTTGAACATTTATTGTAATATCATATTTATAGAGGTTATAGACATTTCTTGTACTTTTTAATTCATTTAAGCCATTTATTTAGTTGCACAAAATTTTTTAAAGGTTAATGAAAAGGGCCGTAACTCAATAAAAACTGTTTTTTGAAAAAAGTGATAAGAGGCAAAATTTTTTTAAAAATAATGTGTTAAACTAATGATGCCACAAAATTCATTTGATTTGAACGTACTCAAAAGTTTAGGGGGATTTAGGGCTGCACACCCCCTTAAAATTTTTCTGTGCGCTTAGATTTTGTTGTTTCTTTTTTTATGAACAATGCTTTCAGAACAAGAAAGTAACGTGTCCATTTTTATTACAAAATGTCAAGTAGTTTAGGAGATAATGCAAAAAAAAACAATTTTTATTTTGTAACTTCAAAGGGCTGTAACTTTTTTGTGTACACTTTTGTACTAAGGTAAGTTGGATTCAATCAATTTATTTTTGTCCCCGGAATGCGTGATTTAATTTATGATATCCCTTTTTGAAACACCCTGTATAATAATTATACCACACTACAAAAATACTAAGAACTAATCATTTATCTTTACTAATGAGACTTTATCCACATAATAGATCGCGAATGATGTATCAGATTCATATTTCTTTGAAATGATCCCTGTATAGTATATACATCATTATCTTGCGGCTTCTACGTTTATATAAAAAATCTTGGGAAAATTATTATTATTTACGACATTGTTTTTCAATATAAACAAAATTGGGATGGCGACGATTTGGGATTCTTCATGGAAATTGCGTTATAAACAATTAAAACAGTAACAAGAAATTTTTGTTAAGTTTAAAAACACGGAAAAACCCAGTTGTTGCTACTCACCAGACAGAAGAAATAAATAACCTGATGTGTCATACACTCTTTGTGAATTTTACAGTTAAGGCCTTACCTGCAAAAGAAAAAAATATATAAGAAAACGCAAGAAAATTAGTTTCTTGAGAGATAAAAACCATAAATGACATGTTATAAATTTACAGCAGAGAATATTTTTAATATCCACAAAAAGTTTTTTCGTTTTAAAGAGCTTTTTAACATTTTATGTAAACTTTGTAGTAATTATGATTACATTTGTAATATCCACTATGAATGTAACTACTCAGCTCATAAATACTTTATGTCCACGTGCAATAATTAGTATGTATAGAAGAATTATGAGGACCGAATCCATTAGCAACAAATTGCTTTTAAATAACTATAATAACAATATGTAAATAGAAAGAAAATTAATTTATTATTATAATGCGTTGAAAGACAAAAAGATACTTTATGCATATTTTGCACACAATCTTTTTTCTATGACCCTATGTAAAGGATAAAAATGGAAATAGCATGGCATTTTAATTAGCTTCGTAATTTAATTAATTTTAAAAAACTTCTAAGTATCGAGAAATATTTAAAGTATCGTGAAAGAATATCAACGGGTAAATGATATGCCCATTGATCTCAACATTAAAAAAAAGCAATTGCTGGATTGATTGATATAAATTTTTGATTCGATCTTGTTAAGTTCCGATTAGAATATTTGGGATAGGTAAATTCGTTTTTATGTTCTGATATCGAAGTTTGGCAAAATTTTCCTGATAGTAAAAGTAGGTTCTTATAAAAAGTAATCAGAATAGGTAATCCTCATTTTAAAACAATCAACTATAAAGGATGGCAGTTTTAAAACCATATTTTATCCTTTTTTACCATTAACGACCATTATATGCATATAAATAATTGAAATAAGGGATAATTTAAATATAGGGGGTACAAAAACATATTTAAAAATTTAATATATCACCTTATTTTAAAACAAAATAAGATTAAGGCGTAGAATACAACAAGGATGTGCGTTGTCGCCTTTACTGGTTATTGTTAATGGTAAAAATATTCATTGCAAAGTAAGCTTGCACAAAAAATATGGAACTGTAGCCAAGAAGATATTAATGTTTTATACGTGAGATATTTTGTTGCCGGTGCAAAAATATTGTGAATAAGTTATTCAGAAGACATCGCAAAAATCCTTTAATATACAACTGCTTTTTAATACACGCAGATGCAAGAAAAATGCAACGGAGAAAATTTTGATTTCTTTCTTTTTTTTATTTTTAGCCCTACTTTAATGTTTTTTTAACTCACTGTGTATAAATTTCTAAATTTTAATTTGGTATAGTCAGTTTTTTGATAAAATTTTATATTTGACTTATTGTAAGGGGTTAATTAAAACGTGGTTTTATTATCCTAACTTTGAAACATCCTGTGGAATAATTCCGTTTGCGAATTTTCGTGAAACCTTATTTTTCGGTTGCAACCATGTCTCCTAAGTATTGTGTTTTTTGTTTCATATCAAAATATGCCTTGGTTCATTTTTTAGAGCCAAATGAATTTGCCACCCACAATTTAGGATTTTTTTAATTATGATTATTTTGGAGTTATTTTGTAATACGACGAGGTGGTTTTGGTGACTGTTGTCATTATGTCATATTGACACTTACATTTTGTTTACCTATGATTAATCATGGTACTTAGTGTCGAAGATTGTGCGAAAGCCGTTGCTCTGGTTGAAGATCGGCGAAATTATGAATATGTGGCTAGAGTACTATACACTCATCGCTCTACCATCCAAAGGGTAGTGGAACGTTTTATACGAACTGGAACAAACAAGTCTAAAGCGGGAAGTAGCAGGAAGTTCAAAACTACCGCTTTAGATGATCGTTTTATAAGAGCCAACGTTTTACTGGATCGTCATTAATGTAAGTGTATTAACAGTTCGTTGAAGATTACATGAATTTGGTTTGCAAAGTTGCAGACCAGCAACTGGGCCCAAGTTACTTCCACGACACAGAGTGGCTAGACTACAATTTTTCAAGGAACATTTACATTGGAATTTAGGACAATGGAGTAATGTTCTTTACATTACATTACATTACAACGGAGTACCCGCGTTAGCCACGGAGAAGGTTCGGTGATGGTATGGGCAGGAATATCCCGAGAGGCGCACACTGAATTGGTATTTATTGAGGGTTCGTTGAATGCACATCGGTATATTGAGGAACTTTTAGCGAATCACGCAGTACCCCTTTCTCAATATATCGTCGATGATTTTCTATTAATGGAAGATAATGCGCGACCCCACTCTGCAATGTGTGTCACGCAATATTTAGTGGAAGTTGGTATTAATCAAATGAACTGGCCAGCGTGTTCGCTAGATCTGAACGTAATAAAGCACGTTTGGGACATGTTTGGTAAAAATATTAGAGGTCGCGAAGTCGCACCAGCCTTAATTAACGAACTTCGCTTGGCTCTAGAAGAGGAATGGCAAAAAATCCAGCAAGATGATATTCGCAACCTCATAGATAGCATGAGCCGACGTGTACAGGCAGTTATAGAGGCTAGGGGAGACAATACGAAGTATTAAGTTCGGTTTTAATAGTTTTTCTTTGTTATTTGCGTACTTAGGTTAAGTTACATTTAAGTTGTTTTTTTTAGGTTTTGTTATTGTTATCATTGTTCATTAAAACCAAGATCATGTCGTTGCTTTTAATCATTATTTAAATACAGTGTTTATAGGATGTCGATATGATATTCCTTCGATATCGGTCACCAAAGCCCCCATCGTTGTGTTACAAATTGATTCAAAAAATAATGGTAATAATAGAAAAAGTCATAAATTGTGGGTGGCAAAGTCATTTCGCTCCTACAAATCCTACAATCCATATTTTCACATGAAACAAAAAACTTAATACTTAGAAGACATGGTTGCAACCGAAAAACAAGGTTTTACGAAAATCCTCAAACGGAATTATTCCACAGGATATTTCAAAGTTAGGATAAAAACCACCGTTCGATTAACCCTGTATAATAAGTCAAATATAAAATTGTGACTACATGGAAAAGAAAATGCGAAGGCATGGGAGTACCGGTACGGAACGAATCCCTATATACGTTAAGCTTTGCAGACGATCAAGTAGTGATTGCACAAGACCAAGACGACCTCAGCTATGTGATGAAGAAACTACAAGAAGAATATACCAAGGCTGGCCTAAATATTAACCTCGCGAAAACAGAGTACCTATCTACAAGTGAAGAAGACATAGAAGATCAACAGATTGATGACAACGTTACAATCAAAGGAAACGATAAATTCAAATACTTGGGGTTTATAATCACGAAAAAGGCAACAACAGAGGAAAAAATTACACAAAGATTAGGACAAACAAGAACAGCAATCCGACAACTTAACTCAGTATGGTGGGATAGACACCTAAATATGAAGATATAAACACAGGTTTATAAAACATTAGTGCGAAGTATTATGACATGGAGCTGAAAATTGGATCATAAACAAGAAAAACAGCAGTAAGATAGTAGCAACAGAGATGGAATGCCTGCGAAGATGCTGTAGAGTAACAAGAATGAATAGGAGAAGTAATGACGAAATAAAGCAAAGAGCATCAATAGAAACAGACATACTAACATATATAGAACAAAAAAGACTAAAGTGGTATGGACATGTAAGAAGAACTAGCGAGAGCAGATGGATAAAGAGAATAACTGAATGGAGCCCCATAGGAAGGAGGAAAAGAGGACGACCCCGAAAATACTGGAGGAACGAAGTAGACGACGAAATGAGTAAGAGATTCCTAAACGATGGAGAGAGAGATGGAAATGGTTGAGCCAGGGAAGGCGGTAAATACTGTAGAATCCCTGAATATATATATATATATATATATATATATATATATATATAAAATTGTATTAAAAAACTCAATATACTAAATTAAAATTTATAACTTTTTACACAGTGTGCTAAAAAATCATCAAAAGAGGGATAAAAATAAAAAAAACTGAAATGCTTTGAAGAATTTGACCAAAATTTTCTCCGTTGCGTTTTTTTTGCATCGGAGTGTATCATGAGTTACAGTTTACAATTATATATATATATATATATATATATATATATATATATATATATATATATATATTTATCTGCAGTATGTGCCTTTGTGCATAATTAAGAAAGTTCTAAACGAAATTGTTAGAAAAACAAGGTATGTAATAGTTTCACCATAATTTTTAGCAGTTAAAGCCGCCTGAACAAAGCAGTTGATGACTATCCTTAAATCTCCCAGCGGCCAATAAGTGGCAAAAAACGCAAATCTCTATAAAAGCAATGGCATATAACAACAATAAAAAAACAGTTAGGAGGAGATTCTTCGGCACAGTCGGAAGGTATGCATCTTCTTCATCTTGCCTGGCTGTATGTTCACATGGTAGTGACCTCCACGGAGCGGGTTCGTAGCCATGTTGCGGTCACTACATTCGGATTTTTATGTCTGATACATTGTCGTTTTAAACGTATTTGTATAGTCAATATTTATGTACTGACTATTTGTATTTTAAGCTGCACATTCGTTTTGTATTCTATTAATATTTATTTACAATCTTAAATGGATGGTCTTTTACGATTCGAAGGTTAAGATGTCGCGGGATCTTCTATTGATTCGGGTTCTTTTAGCCGGATGACGATTATATCAAGTACCACAATACGAATAAATCTACCGATGCAACTGAAGATTACGACAAGATATATTGCTGTATGTTTTATACAATTTTTTATAACTTTTATTTACAACGCATAAAGACAGTAATTGAATTAGAATTAACTTAAGAAAACGTTTATTGTACAATAAAGTTTCCAATGATTCACAAGTTGCTACAGAAAATACACGCAGCAGGTATTGAAAAATTCAACACATGAATTTCCCGGAAAAGTAGTTCAATTGTAGTCATGAAAATACCGTGAAAATGTAACATACTACATTTTTTTAACAGAAAAACTCTCTGCTGTACTGTGTAGAGAAGTCGCTGTTGTTTTTTAGTTATTAAAATTTCAAATTCCAAAATGTTGTCCTTCATAAAAAACCTTCACAATTGCCTATTCCAAAAAATATAAAATATAACAAAAATATAATAATTTATAAGTCTTAGAAAAATCAATCTACATATTTGATTATTAATATTTTCAAAGTTGCGTCTTCTGTTGTATTAACAATCTTTTGATAGATATATAGACAGATATATAGAAAAATGAAGAAATTTAAAGTTGCTTTGTCCTTTTCTGAACGCATAGATTTAAGGTTCTCTCTCCACTCAGTCTGACTAGTCTACATTTGAGCCGCGCATGCTCTTACACGTACTTCTCGACATATATAGTTCAAGGAAATTAAAAAAACTACTCTGTCATCATCATTTTGGCTTTACAACCCTGTGTGGGTCCTTGCCTATAACAAGTGGTTGTAGGATTTGTGCTTACGTGCTTATTATCATATACTTCGTTTTGTTGGTGTTTATTATTAAAACCCATTTTTGTAGCTGATTCTTTTAATGTAGGCTGCTGTATGAGTCGTAGGCTGCTTTGTAGTTTATAAATATGTGATGAGTATTTATGCTATATAGCACTGTTTTTTTCTATAATTTGTTTTAGGGTTGCAATCTGATGAATGGTCGATCTACTACCTCTCAAACTAGCCTGGTATTTTCCTACTATCCGTATTTTATACGCTGCATTTAGAAGTGTGATTCCTCTGTGGTTAGAGCATTCAAAGATATCTCCCTTTTTGTGTATGGTGTAAAGTATTCCAATATTCCAATCATTGGGGAGAGATTTCTGTATCCATATTTCTTTTATAAGCTGTTGCAATGCCATTATGATATCGGACCTTCTTTATATAGTTCAGCTAAGAGATTATCTATTCCAGGTGTTGTTTCTTGCTAGTTTTTGAACTGCATCTTTAACTTCAAGAATCGTTGGTGGTTCCTCTTCTCTCTCGTCTGTTTCCTTTTCCTAGTTTCTTTCGTCTTTCAGGTATTCTTCTTCTTCCTCTATATTAAGTGTCTGGTTACAGTATTTCACTCATCTATTCAATACATCTTTCATTGTAGTTAATAGCTTAAATTCCTATTATTCCAATTAAATGCCTTAAATTCTTTTCTGTTAATGTTAACCTTCTTATGGAATGCTCTGAATTCTTGTTCTCTGTTGAGGTTTTCTATATATTTAATTTCCTTATTAAAGTGGTTCCGTTTTTTTCTTTTGTGTATCCTCTTTTCTTCTCTTCTCTTTGTCTGGTAATTCTCTACAGTTATTCTAGATCGTCGGGTAAGCATCTTTCTGTAAGCTTCTTTTTTTAGTACCGGGTTACTAGTGAAATTACCCTGGTTGTGACACATATTCCTCTAGGCAATATTTGTTTTGACTAGTATGGACGTCTATTACAAGAGCCTATATGTTTCCTGCAGTCGATTTTTGGACGTAATTAATTAATAAACGGTCAATTTCCGCAGTTTTCGTCTATCAGCAAAGAGTGAAGCATTTGAAACAGATTTGAGAGTAAAAAACTTATTAGTCATATAAAACCTTTCAAAATAATATTTTTTAAATGCTACTATCCTTATTTGTTACGTAGGTCTGCAAAATAAGTCAGAAATTTCGGTTCTTTAAAAATATTATAAATTTCTTTTAATGAACTTAGAACTTTCATATTACATGGAATGTTGGGAATTGTGATGCTTACACTACGATCAAAATTTCAAAGCGATTGGTCAAATAGTTTAAAAGTAATTTTATTGTCACTGCATATGACGCTCTAATGATACGTAATAACGTTGAAATACGTATAAGCGGATTTTCTTTTCCTATTTAGTTAAAATAGTGTATGTTTGTATGTGTCGCTACGTTATGCAACTACTATAGGCATGTAGACACCGCCTTAATATACTTAAGAGATGCAAAGTTCATTCGGCCTGCACTCACCTAATTCAGGCTTCGTATAACCACCGCGAGATTAACACCGCGAGTTTTATATAAACCGCCAACCAAGTATAAGAAGCAAAACACAAGATTCTACAGACCCAGCGCTCTGGAGAGAGAAAAGAATGCATCCATCAAAAAGGTAGCGTAACATTTAATTTTACATAAACACAAAATATTCCATATATAACACTCCCTCAATTATACTCCCTTTCAAGTAAAAAAATATTATATATATATATATATATATATATATATATATATATATATATATATATATATATATATATATATATAGCAATAACTTTAATAATAATATTTGCGAATGGTCGGTGAGATAATCTGTTTAGAGCAAGTTTAGTTTTATATATATAATAAAAGACGCTTAACATTATTGTTCACAAAAATGTTTAATGCAAATCGCTCTAAACAGATTATCTCACCGACCATTCGCAAATAATATTATTAAAGTTATTGCTCATTTTCTTATCTACTACACAATTACTTTATCGAGTATTATGTATCTATAAAATAACAATCATTAGGAGAGTATCGCCATCACGTTGATTAGTGCTCAAATATTTCAGGATTAAAATTGCTTTGCAACTGTTGCAAGGCTTATCGAGTTCTTTCCGTCATTTTGAATTAGATTGCAGTGGCGTTCTGTAGTATATTGGCACTTGAAGTGAAATAATATGTTACAGACACATCCAAAAATTGTCGCCCGTTTTAAAAGTTACTAGATACACTCCTATACAGTGTGTCAATTTTAAAGCTTACAATGGGCTATATCTGGGCAATGGGCAAAAAAGTTCAAATTGCAAACCCCTACTTGTGATATATCATTGAAAAGACTATAAAAATGCTATCCAATGGTATAAATAATAATTATACAGGGTGAAGCAATAATTGTGAAACTTTGGCTGAAATGGAAAATTTAATGAGTTTTTATTGATTCTATTGATGACCCTGAATAATTATTGTTTAATAATTATACAGGGTGTTAATATCAGCCAGCTTACTATGACTTTTGTATTTGTAATGTTATCTCCCGTACTATTATTTTTAATCATAAGAGGGAATTTGTTTTTGTTAAATAAAACATGTTTTTGGGTTCTGTCAGATTCAATAATTTTTGGTTTATTTGAGAATTTTAAATGTCATTAGTTTTCATCATTTGTACGATCAGTAGTGTCATTTAGCTGTAGTTGTCACGATGGTTTACAGTATACCTGATCATTTTCATATTTGCGTCCCAGAACCAGTGTTATTTACGAACAGCTCAAATATTTCATGAAAGGCATCCGGACAAAAATGTAAGTCACGTGTACGTCCGCGATTTAGTTGAAAAGTTTAGAGAAACGGGATCAGTGCAACATAAAAAAGGGATGCTCCAAGATTACTGAATGAAGCATCCCAGATTGAGGTGCTTGGAAATTTTGCAATAGAGCCCACTTCATCAACACGTCAAGTATCTGCAGTGACAGAACTTTCACATGAGTCAGTTAGAAATGTGTTAAAATTACATAAGTTTCCCCCGTACAAAACACAAATTCTTTAAAAACTAGGCGATGATGATCCAGACAAGTTAAGTTTTGTGAACAAATGACTGAAATAATTCGCGTTGAACCGAGAATGTTAAAAAGTATTTGTTTCACTGATGAATGTACTTTTCAACAAAACTCTCAGTACTGGAGTGATGCGAACCCGCATCGATTCAGAGGTCACACTCAATATCCTGAAAAACTGAATGTTTGGGCAGGAATATTAGGCGACGCTATAATTGGCCCCTTGTTTATACCAGACAATTTAAGTGGCAACATTTATGTCGATATGCTGGAAAATACCATCAAACCTTTAATTGTGTATGAATTAGAGAACCAAAGGGATAATCAAGGCAACCTATACATAGACGAAGATTTGCTGCACTTCCAACAAGATGGAGCACCTACTCACTATGCAGCTCATGTTAGGCACTAGTTGGATACTAATTATCCGAACAAATGGATTGGAAGGAGAGGTCCTATTGAGTGACCATCAAGGTCACCAGACTTACCGCCACCTGACTTTTTTCTGTAAGGTTACCTCAAGTTAGTTGTTTATAAAACTCAACCTGCGTTACTTGGAGAATTGCGAGAAAGAATTACGCAAGCATATCGCGCTATTACTAGAACAACATTTTCCAAAGTTCGTGCAAAATTTGAAAATAGACAGTATTATTGTTTACAATACAACGAAATCCACTTTGAACATTTACTTAATTGAAAATTGTAACAAATTTGTAGTTCGACAAAAACCTTCCATTTAAGCCAAAGTTTTACAGTTATTGCTTTATAGATAACTCTTTGTTGTTGCATAGTTAACAAATTAAACAAGCTCGACTGACGATGCTAAGTTTTCATGTTCATTTTTAAGAACAAAATCATTTGCAAAAGGAAATTCTATTCATCCCCCCGCAATAAACTTTTGAAATGCTCTTTTATTACGGGATTATAATCGGTTACCTGCTACAGCAATACCAAGAATATTAGGTACTATCGGTAATATTAAGACTGAAATAATGAAATAAAATTAAAAGTGGAATTTCCAGTTACTTAGTCATACCATTATGCAAAATCCCCAGATATTTGCATAAAATCTGCAATATATGCATTTTGTTCAAGTTGGCAATATCAATACATTATATACTAATAAAGCTGCCATACTACCATTGAAAAACAATAATTTATTAGGAATACCATGACATTTTCGTAATGAATTAACATAATTCCGGAAGCTCTCAGGGTTCAATAGAATCGCAGTTAATTTGAGAAAGAAAGATTTCTTCGCTAATCCAAAATGGTCGCAAATTTGTGAAAGGTACTATTTAAAAAATTCATTAGATAAACTTATTGAACGTTTAAAATATTTGATATAAGAATTCTTTGCCCAATGAGGTAACGATTGTTCAATTGCTTGATAATTATTTTAATTTGGACATTATTGGAATGGACTGGCTTACAGTTTTGAACGTATTAATATTTTTCCAACTACTTTTTCAATTATTTATTTTTGTGAAGATATTTTGGGAAATTTTCTAAGAATTGTTTTGTTTTTAAAAATTTTACGCATATTCTTTTACGTTTTTCCTTATATAAATTTGTTGAACATAACAGCCAATATAGTTGAAATAATTCACTACCTTTTAATAGATTTTAGGTATAGTTTTTAATGTTTCATTCATAATTTTTGTTAGTCAAACATTTTTCCATAAATAAAATTTTTTCGTAAGAAAAATCGCTTGCGTATTTTGCAATATTTTTTTGATCAGTTAATAAGTCGTAAAACTCAAAAAGCACCATCATCAGGCTTAGTAAATCATCACTAATGATAGCAGACATCGGGGATCGTGGGAAAAAGTGTGTGTTTGTCCTCTCATTGGTACTCACACAGGGATGCAAAGTGTGTAGGTAAACATTGCGGAGGTATCTTAAAGAACTATCGTTTGCTTTAACTGGTAGAAGAAATAAGAAGACCTCGAACGAAGAAGAAACTGGCTAAACTTGTACTTAACGGTGGAGTATTGTCTTTGCTGATACTATACATTGGCGGAGAGTTAAGGGACAAACGGGCATTTCTATAAGTAATATTACTGATGTTTTATGATCTAATTTGTCCTATAACTGAACGAAAGAAACAACGAAGTCAAAAATAGGAACGACCGAAATTTATTTTATATTAATTTTATTAAACGATAAGTAATTTATAACAAAAAGAAAAAAAAATAAAATGTACATTACAAAAAATTGAACTTGTACTCAGAATTAGACAAGAAAAGTAAAGCAGCGTTATAGAGTGAAAATTATTACATACATACTGTCAAACTTCTTTAAATTTATTTTACTCAAATACCAACCATATTACAATACTTGTTTACAACGTCTACAAAATAATAAATATTCACAATACTACTGTTATTTAAACTGTCAACTCCCTGTGCTTATATACATTTTTTGAGATTCCAGACATTACTAGACATTTCAGGATTTTTCGATGACATTCTAGAACATTCTAGATTTTTTTAATACTTCTTATTTTTCGTCAAAGGACTTTTTCTATAGGTAATACATCTCACGAAACTGTCAAATAGCCTAACCGAACTAGCACTATTGCGTAAAAGCTGAATTTGAGTCGCCTGAATGAGCACTCCACTCCAAATTATTGTCTAAGAAGATTCCTAATAGTTTAACACTATTTCCTAAGTGTTCAAATCATCAATTATTATTATTTCTAAAAAATTAGCAGATCAAAACATTAATAATTTTTCAAATAGGTCTAAAAAAACCAGAACAGTTTTCATATCTGTAATTTCTAATGCACAAAATTCATCCTCATATTCACATGATATATCCTTTAAGAAAACTGGTCTATAGTCTATATTATTCCGAATTACCACAGGTTCACAGAGCAAAAGAAGGAGTCGGTATAATAGTGAATAAAATAATAGAATCAAGAATAACAAACTACGAAGCAATAACATCTAGAATAATCACAGCCCAAATAGAACTAAAAGACAAGATAGGAATAATACAAATACACGGACCAACAGAAAGTAATGAAGAAGAGATAATGATAGAATTCTACGAACTAAAAAAGCATTAGACAAATTAAGAGAGACAAAAGAAAAAATAATAATCTTAGGCGATTGGAATTCAAGAGTAGGTAAGGACATTAACAGGGGATTAGGATGCATTGGACAATATAGGGAAGAAACATTAAACAGAAATGGAATTAAAATGCTGGAATTCTGCCAAACCAATGACCTGATAATAGGAAACACATTCAGTGAACAAACCATTAACGACAAATATACATTTGTGGCTGAAGAGAGAAATGCGAAAAGCTTAATCGACTATATAGTCTATACGAGAAACCTAGAACAAAATATAAACAAAATCTTAACGGAAAAGGAACCGGAACTGTCTACACAACACAGGATGGTCACTGCAAAACTGAAGGATGAAAAAATGGAGGAAGTGGAAAGAAAAGAGTACAAGAAAGTAAATGTAAACAAACTAAAGATAGAAAGTGTGCGAGAATTTTACAAGGAGGAAACTAACAAAAGACTGAGACAAATAGATTGCCAAAAAGAAACATGGACAATGGAAGAAAGATGAAATACCTACAGTGAAGTATTAAAGACAACAGCAATTGAAGTGTGTGGAATCAAAAAATATAATAAACAGTTGAAAAGGACAAGATGGTGGAATAAAGAAGTGAAGACAGAAATAAAAAAGAAGAAAATAGCATGGAAAAAATACATTGAAACGAGACTAGAAGAAGATAAAGAAAAATACTATAGGCAGAGACGATTGGTAAAAAAGACAGTCACACAAGCAAAAGCAAAAACATGAAAAGAATTTGGAGAAGAACTTCAGGAAGAATATATAACAAATAATAGAAACTTTTGGACGACAATACGACACATAAGGCAAGGAAAACGAAAGGAAATAAACGCAGTAAGAGATACTTCAAACCAAATACAAATAAGCCCAGAACAAGTAGCTAGGGTATGGAAAGAATATTATGAGAAAAAATTTGATACCGAAGTGATAAAGGAAGACAATATAATCAATGAAGGCGAAGAAAACACAGAGCCAGAGCAAATAAGTAGAGAAGAAGTAATAGAAGGATTATCAAATATAAAAATAGGCAAGGCAGGTGGAGATGATGAAATTGAACCGGAAATGGTAAAATACGTGGGAGACGAAGGAATAAACTGGCTAGGGAAAATATATAAAGAGGCGTGGGAAAAACAAACAATCCCTAAAGACTGGCAGAACAATATCATCGTGCCAATATACAAAAAAGGGGAACATGTAAACTGCGACAACTATAGAGCAATATGTCTGTCATCGGTATGCTTTAAAATATATACGAAAATAATAGAGAAAAGACTGAGACAAGAAGTAGGAATGGTATTGGGAGAAGAACAAATGGCATTTAGACCGGGAAGACAGACAAATGACAACATATATATCATTAGAAACTTAACAGAAAGAAGCATAGATACGGGGGAAAACTAGTATTAGCATTCATAGACCTAAGAGCAGCATTTGACACGATAGAAAGACATATTATAGGGAAATGCTTGAGGAAAATAAACGTACCTAATGCTTTGATAAAAATTATAGAAAGTACTTACAAAGAGGTAAAAGGAAGGGTACAAATAACAGGGGAAATATCGGAAGCATTTAATTGGAAGAGAGGTATTAAACAAGGAGAGAGTCTCAGCCCTTTGCTATTCATAATAGTAATGAACAAATTCATAAGAAACACTAGAGTCAGAACCAATCAACAGACAATAATAGGTTACCGCAGATTACAACCGGTAAGAATAGAGTCCTTAATGTATGCAGACGACATAGTACTAATAGCAGATTCCGAGAATAAAATGCAGAAACTAATGGATATATGGGTAGAACAAATAGAAGAACTAAAAATGGAGATAAACGAGGAAAAAAGTAAGATAATGATAATCAGCAGCAAAGGAGATAAGGAAGATAAAGATAAAATGTAAAAACTCAGAATTGGGAATAGTAACAACTAACATTGGAGATAGTAACAAATACCTGGGAAGTATAATAACTAATGACGGAAAAATAGACTGGGAAATAACAAATAGAGCAAAGAAATCAAACAAGTTATATTATGCGCTATCCCCAATAATGGGAAAACAGAACTTGCACGAGAAACAAGAATAAAAATATATAACACAATAGTGATACCGACTGTGCTCTATGCAAGTGAAAACTGGACAATTCTGGAAAAACATAAGAGCAGAATAAACGCAATGGAGATGAGACATCTAAAAAGGATAGTTGGAAAGACAAAATGGGATAGATTTAGCAAAGAGACTATTAGGAGAATGGCCAACCAGGAACCGATAATGAACAAAATAGCAAAGAGACAAATGAACTGGTATGGGCATCTGATGAGGATGCAATCCAATAGAATAACAAGAAAAGTTTATGAAGCAAAAAACATCGGAAAAAGAAAAAGGGACAGACCAAGAAACCAATAGATACAGCAAGTAGTAGAGGCTTGAAAACTTTAAAAAATCACTCGAGGAATTGAAAATAATGGCAGAAAACAGAAAAGAATGAAAGAGGTTGGTAAATGGAAATTAAAACAGCTAGCCCAAATCCGACACCCTGATAGGGTGAAAGGAAGGGGAGAAAGAAAGAAAGAAAGAAGAAAACTGGTCATGTAGAGATTTTATTATCACTAAAAAATAAATATAGACATATTAAATTGGAGTCTCACCATTTCTCTATACGAATTTTATGGTTTTTCTATCATCAGGATTTATCCAATGAAAAGAGATATCACTGATGTATTCCTATCATCGTCATATAGCTTTTAGCAAGCTCGCATTTTACAGTTTACTTATATCATCATCGATGAGAAGTTTTTTCACTGCAAATTTCTTCGTATGGAGGTTTCTGATACAATATTTTATAATAATTGCCGCGTAGGAATGTTAAAAAGTACTTTCCAAGAACTTGTTTAGTGATGGTTGATGGTAGATGAAGCTATCGCCAAGAAAAACAGCACGATAGTGTCACAGCCACACAAAATACATTTATGCATTAAAAATGCAAAAAATGTCAGTGTATATTAGGTCAGTCTTCGCTCTAAATCGAATACCGTACACCAGAGCATAAAAAATACACTGACCTACTTGAAATATTAAATAAAAGTTCTAAATTGTTTCTAAGAACATCAACAATATGTAGGTTATTAGGTTTCGCATCATAGCTCAATTTTTTTCTTTAAAAATCTATTAAAAATCCAATTACGAATTAACATGTTGGGAACAATGATGCTTATCGAATAAAAACCTAACTCCTCCTCTTTTGTAACTGTTCACATCGCCGGGCTATAAATAGCCAAACAACACAGCGATAAATCAAATTTCGTCAAGATTTGTAACCTAGACTCCTAAACATCTATAATTAATTGAGTTGGCTGCCCTCCGGTGGTACATGAATTCACATCACACTTGATATCGTATAAATTATCTTCAGGACATGTATTTAACAGTTATGTCTTCGTTATCGATTGCATACCATTGGAAAATTATTTAATTGTGTAAATAGAACTCGAACCTGAAGAAGATTAAGCGATTTTTGCTCCACCGGACTTTATCTTTGTACAGATCAGCAAGAAATTTAATATTTAAAAGACAAAAGATTGTCACTTATATTTCATTGAGCAATATTATATTTCGTATGAAAAATTTCGTTTTAATTTTTTCCAACAAAGATATAGAATGTTGCAAAAGTTAACAAATGAATAGTAGAAACGGGCCACATAATTATTGTAATCAGATAAATCAAACTAAAATGCGACAGAAGGGAGATGAGTACAGAGAAGTCTTAAGAAAAGAATTTGTAGAACATCACAACAAGAATATTCCGACATGAACACAATTAATAAAAAAATGCAACGAAAGTTCTTGAAAGCAGGACTGACTGTTGCAAAGAAAACGAAAAATAAAGAAGACAGAATAAGTGATGGAACAAAATGGTTGATGGACAAGAGACGCACATTTCTAAGCGAAGGAAAGCGAAACATCGATGGTTTCAAAAAATTGAATAAACAAATAAAGAAGGGAGTAAAGGAAGATTTAGGAATCTACAATGAAAACAAGGTAGAAAAGAATCGAGGCCTGAAATGCTTAAGATCAAACTTAGGAAAGCCTATAATAATCTCATTGAAGGATAAAGATGAAAAAGAAATAAGAAAAAAGAACGAATTCCTAAAAGTTACTCAAACATTTTACCGTGTTTTAAATTTCTCAAACAAGAACCCTGATAACACCGCAACGAATGTCTTCACAGAGGAGTGAAGTCCCAGATGATTGGAATGAAAGTTTGACAATACTTCTTCTCAAAAAAGGAGACAGGGGAGATCTGAAGAACTATAGGCCAATCTCCCTGCTGTCCCAAATGTACAAACTATTTATGAGAGTATTAACTAACAGGTTAACGTCGAAGCTCGATAGCTATCAACCGGTAGAGCAGACAGGATTCCGAAAGGGTTACATTACAGCGGATCATCTTCTTATAGTCAGAACGCTAATAGAGAAAGCCAATGCGATGGAAAGATCAGTGCTCGGGGTCAAACAAATCATAGCAAACATCTCATCTTAGAACATCAATTTGGATTTAGAAAAGGACATGGAACTGTAGATCAAGTCCTTTTTATGTTCATTACAGATCTACAAATCTCAAAAGTTTACTCATTGTATGATTAATAATATATTTTAAACGGAGTTAAACAAAAAAATACCAATCATCTAACTAACGTTTGACTTTACGGAATCATTATTAAAACACTATAAACAAACCATAAAAATCTATATGAATTGCTTGTAACTTGAGTATATTATGAATCAGACAGTTTTGTCGTATAATAATAATCCTTACACAATTTTTTATAAGCACCCACTTTGGTATTATCTAACATGTTTTATGTAATCGTCAAAGTTTACAACTTTTTTTGACATTCTTAAACGTTTCTTCCTGATCGTTTATATTATATATTTGACCTTTTGCTTTATTAAAACATATTTAATAACAGGTATCTTAAATGTATAGTTTTCAGCATTGGCCAATTAATATTGACACTGAGTCAGTCTCGTCGTTAACGATTTTAATGTCTGGTCATGTATATATTTAAGAGAAGAATGTTAATATATTTGGTAAAACGGGTTATTTCGATGGTGTTCATTAATTACCAGTAAAATATAAATGAAAATGAAATTTAATTAGATGACAGATCTATAAATTCGGACAAAATGTATACAATATTAATGTCAGGCCGTGAAGTTGAAGGGTATAGATTTTTACATGCGAAATATCGTGTAATATATTTTCTATTCTGTGGTATTCTGGACGAGTTATACATATAGCCTCTAGTCAACCTACTGATATATGAAAGGGAATATTTACAAGGTATAAAAATACTAGGTAAATTTGGATCCAAAGGTAGAAACGAGCGTGGACAAACACTGCTAGAATTTCTATTACAACAAAATCTATACCAGATGAATAGTTTCTTCCCTAGAAAAGACCACAGAAGTCATGGTCAGAAGATGGCAAGATCAGAAACGAGATAGGCTACATAATCAGTGACAAAAAACATATATTCAACCAGTATCATGTATTCAACGATGTCACAGTCCTTCATAGCTTTACCACAGGCAGCGATCATAGAATGGTAAGAGCCAAACTAAAATTAAATTTAATAACAGAAAGACCCAAAATGATTAGGAAGAAAGCCAACCCGATATGGAACAACCCAATGAATTTAAATGAATACCAAGAAAATATCTCAATAAAATCCTACAACAAAATGAATGCATAAATAATGTAAATACCCTAAACGAAAATATCGTAGAAGCTATTCGAGAGGCTCAAGTAAAATGCTACCCTAAAAGACGCCAAGACGAAAAATAACCATTACAACAAAAGCAACTAATGGAAACTAGAAGAGAAATCAAAGAAAACGAAAGCATTGACGAAGAAAAACTACGAAAAATAAATAAAGAAGTATGAAAAGCTATAAGGACAGATTTAAGAAAATTTAAGAATGAAAAGGTCCACCGACCTATAGAAGAGAATAAAAGTCTGAAAGTCCTAAGAAGACGGCTAAACAATGGAAAATGTGAAAGAGTCGTCGTAATAGAAGCTATAAAGATGGGCGGATCTGACAAATTTATGACAAATTCGGTTCCTAGCGAACACCGAACCATCCAAAATCAAGTGGTAGAATTGACAGAAAAGTACTTTTAATAAGTATCTTGGTCATTAAATCAGAATAAGCAAGGATAATCAGACCTGTGAATTTCAACGACGAATAACACTTATATAATATAATATAATAACTAACACGGCGTATTAACACAACATAAGATATGCAGATGACACCGTGATTATGGCAAGCTCTGCTGAACAACTCCAATTACTGCTAAACAAAAACAAACAGTTTCTGTGAAAAATATGGACTAAAAATGAATATAAAAAAGACCAAATACATGATAATAACAAAGAAAACAAATATACCAACAAACATACATTTGGGAAATGTACCGATAGAAAGGGTTGATAAATACAAATACCTAGGAACCTGGATTTCAGACAATAATGATCAAATAACCGACATAAGAGCCAGGATAGAAATAGCAAGAAATGCTTTGTAAAAATGAAAACAATTATCTGCAACAAAGACCTTAGATTAGAACTGAGAGTAAGAGCACTGAGATGTTACGTGTTTTCGATACTGCAATATGGACTTGAAAGCTGGACATTAAAGCAAGAACACATAAATAAGTTGTAGTTCTTTGAAATGTGATTTGAAAAATGAGGAAATAGTTAGCCAAAATGAATGATCAGTACAAGACTAAGAATTCAAGTAATAGAAGACATGGACGACTATTTCATAAGTGGTATAAATGGTGGAACATCGACGAGACCAACATTATTTCATGTATTGCAATATTTCTAAAAACTTTTACTTCAAATTTTATTGTTTTAATATATACTGTCATTTGTCATACCTCTTTCATGGCATCTTATTTTGAATTGCAATAATTTGCCTTGTTTTTATTAAAAAAAACCCATAGGTTTAATATTAAATTACATTTTATAGACTTGTTGTCAAGTGTCATAATTTATAATTTAAAATTGATTCATATAATTTAGTAGTAATATTACAGAAATGTAAGGATGAAAAACAATAATATCACAATATATGCAAGAACATTGAAAACCTTCTAATCACAAGTGAAAATACACCTCCGTTACGGTGGTCCTTAGCAACAGTGATATAATCAATTAGCAGCAAAGATGAAGAAGTTAAAATTGTCCGTGTTTGTACTGGAGAATTTATTCGCCCTATCACTAAGCTGATTCCCCTTCCATTGTCTGAAGCCGATAGCCTTCTGTAGCACTGTAGTTGTGCTTAAGAAGTATAGGATATTTCTAGCTGAAGTGATACTTCACCTAGCCGTGTACCTTCCAGTATGAAGAAATTTCTGTTAGAAATTAATCAGTAAATTACGTGTTGTTTAATGCTTGTGTTCTTATTTTTCACGTTAATGGGTGGTCCTTCGAATTGGAGTTAACTAAATTTAATTACTTGGTACGCTCTAAATGGTAGTAAGATCGCCGTACTACTTTGCGGAACAAATTTTCCCTTTATTTCTACCAGTAGAGAAAGAGAGAGCATAGAGGAAGATCATAATGCCAAGATCTGTATAAAGACAACCAAAAAACGGTAATATATTCAGGAGAAATACGATGCAATAGAAAAAGAACCTGATACACTCAAAAACGAAGCAAGATATATTGACCAATTCACAGAAAATGCACGAATTATTGGTAATGACCAGAGACAGAAATCTATGGAGATGTACTACATCATAAGAACCAATACACTCCTTCGGGGCGAAGGGAGTAAGACTGAAGAGAGAATTTAGTAGACTAAAATTAGAGTTTGCTGTTAATATTAAGAGCAAACTAAAAGAAATCATTTTAATTAGAAAAACTAAAAAATATCGAGCTGAATCTGTATAAAGGTAAATACTTCTTTCTGGACTTTAAACTTTCTCAACACAAATTCGAAAAAATCCATCTTGATAACAGAAGTGAACTGGATGAAATTAAAAAATACATGTGAGACCAAAACAAACAATGGTCAAAGTCATTTGGAAGCCACGATCAGTCAAGGATTTATTTATACCAAAATTAATACCCATCCTCGAGCCCATAATAGATACATAAAAATAATGTACGGCTAAAAAGGGGTAAAAATTAATTAGATGCAATCCGAGTTTAAAAAAGAGCTATTTATATGATGTTCTACCTTTGTTGAATTTCCAGATGAATAATTTTTTTGATGTAGAAATATGTATTCTTTTGTATCAATTCATATTTGACTAATGTGGATGGTTTGTTTATTTAGCAATGCATTATAATCAATATGAATAATTAATAGTGCCTTAAATATCATCATATTCTTATCTTTTTGTCACTCACACAAAACTTTGCTTAAATTGAAGAATTTGCTGACGAATATAATTAAAGTTTACTGATGATAAAAGACACATACTCATAGCGAATACCTCTGTGAATTCTAAACAAATTCCATCAAACTGAATCACTGATTATCTACTAAAAAAATAACCTTGGAAGATAATCGACGAATTAAACAAGATGTTTTAGCATTTATACAGAAAAAATGACTATATATAACAAAATTATTTTTTATATATATTTAGTGTAGATATTTTAGAAAATATTCATTTGTAGTACTGAGTAATAGTCAATATTTTAGTGGCAATTAAAAATATTCCATTTTATCGATGACGATATAAAAGACGGTTGAATCACACCACCAGACTTGTTTCGGTCTTAGAATCCTTCTAAGAAATTCCTGGTCGAATTCACAAAAGGTGATCTCCCTTTGAAGAATGTTAAATTGATTAATGCAAATTATATCGATGATGGCACGAACACCTTGAAAAATTGAGAAACGGAACTGATAATATCGAGTATGATAAGGATGAAATATATCAAAGGATCGATTACATGAAATAAAAGAACATAACTGACAGCCTGAAAAGAAATAAAAACGTAGAAATCGATTAAATAACTCATACATGTTTAAATAAATACGCGGATTGTGTATTTTATTACTTTTTATTTTGTGATATTGACAATTTATGTAATTTTTGTACAATTAAATTGTACAATTTTTAGTGACAATAAAACATATTTCTATTCTATTCTACTTAATATGGCTTACAAAATATTAGCTGCAGATATCAGTAATAGACTGACATCGAAACTCGATTGTTTTCTTAAAAAACTATAAAAGCTATACTAGCTATAGCTATATATAGCTAAACTATAGTTTAGAGGAAATAATTACAGAAAACCATATTTTAACAAAACGTCAAAATTTCAGATCTGTTCACCAATCAGTTTAAAATAGATAAATATTAAATTTTTTTACCGACGGCCTTTTAGCATTAGCCATCAAATAATGATGAGATGGCAATTCTCCGGGTACTAGGGTTTCATGCGGGACAGGATATTGTCCCGTCCCATGTCCCGCACTTTTCCATCTTTAGAGTCAAGCCTTGCAGCTATTTTCGCTGTCACGTCCCGCGTCCTATCTTGCGTCCCGCAGGACGTCCCATTGTCCCGCAAAGTGAATTTATTAGACCTATTTAACAATTGCTTTAGTTTCTTCAAGTGGCACCTTTCCCTTATTTCTTTTTATTTATCACGTTCACGGTTAGATTTAAAGGTATCATCATCTGGCGGTGTCGCCGTAATGTCGGGTGGCGGTTTATTAAGACGACCTAAACCAAAACATTTTTTTTCTGTCTCCTCCCGTCCCGAGTGCACCTCTACCGGGTACTCATTTTTAAATTATAAATATTTAGAATATCTTTTAAACTATTGCTCATAGATGAAATATTTGTTCATACTCGAAACGAGTAAAATTTTACGTAAAAAGGCGAAAGAATTTTCAAAAACACTAGCACCTAATTCTTGTGGAACTGGTTAGTAAATTTTACAAACCATATGAACTTGTTTAAAAAAAATTTCGCCTTACAGGCAACTGTACCTACTGCACACATGTGATTCCCCCAATGAAAGCAGTGAACGTTAATTTTCCCATCTAATACAACGTCAAGACCTTTAGATCAAGAAATTATACAAAAAACATTGAATCACTGTATAGAAAGGAAATTTTTGAAAAGCTGATAATTGAGATGAAAAAACAGACAGTTCCATCTATAAAGGATTTGCATGCAATTAGACTGGCAGACAATTTTTGAAGAGGTGCATCTGAATCTAAAATATTGAAATCGTTTGAAGACATAAGGATTTTTGACAACGTGTAAATAAACTTTGGAAGAAGCTTTTCCATAATACATAGATTGGCATAAACTGTAAATACAATGTGATGATGACCTAGCAACTATCAGTACACTTAATGGTGCTGAAATGAATAGCTGAAATGAAAATGGGAGATCCATGACGCTGATAACGACAATCATGAGACTGTGTTGAGGTAATATCTAATAAACAGACTAGAAGAGTTTACTGCGAATATACTTATATATTGAAAGATATAATGATTTTGAAAATCACATGTCTAATTTATTGTATAATCTTAAAAAGTTCATAGACACACAATTTTAGAATTGATTAATTTAAAAGAAGATAGGATATTTACAACATGTAATTCAGTGTAAGTTGTAAGTAGTAGGGGTGTAATAAGAATGCAAATGATAATGCTTAGGTGGATGAGTGTAGTAACAAAACAGTATAAAATTAAGAATGCCTATGTTAAGGGAAGTCTAGAGATAGCAGCAATTGACGCCAAGCTGAGAGAGCAGATACCAAGACCATGCCATGTTCAAAGTCGAGACCTTAATTAGCCAATACGAAAAATTGTTCATTTGCAAGTTTCTGGAAAGAGTAGAAGAAGAAGGCAAACGAATATCTGGATGGAGATGACTAGGCAGGATATGTCGATAAAGTAAAAACACCTGGAAAAACACATGGAACCACAAACATAAGAAATTACCATAAACGAAGAAGTTCTCATAAGCAAGCATGAAGTCTAAAAAAAACTTGTACTTAAAAAACTAAAAAACAGAAGAGCTGCAGGTAAAGATAGGATACCAAATGAATTGTTGAAATATGTTGGGGCGGCAATGACGGATCAACTGACAACATTAAAATTAGCAATACTATAAGACAGTCGATGGGCAACAAGATTGCAGCAAGGTGAAAATGCAATATTATGGTTTTTCCGAATCAAGACCCTACACAGCCAATGAACAAGCAACAGAAGATTATGGATGGAAAAATGTAATTGGGGAAACCGACCCCGAATTGGGACAAAGGCAATGATAATGACGAAGTAAAATAATTAAATTAGATAATTATAATTTTTATTTCGATATGGCTTTATAATTCAAAAAAATTACAAATACATTATGAAACGTGTAAATCGAAATTCTAATTGCCAAATCTTTGAATATTCTTTAAACTGAAAACTCGAAATAATTTGCAATTTGAAATACGTTGATATAAATATTTATTCCAATGAAGAAATTGTTGAAACGAAAAAAACAGGTTGAGTTTTTGAGACTGGAATCCGGTGAATTCCAATGCCAAAGTCTTCTGTAAAATCTTTCTGACTGGCAACTAACAAACAGTTGCCAGACAGAAATGTACATTAAAACGTTATTGGCAGATTTTAATTCCATATAAACTGTTTAATGACATAACAGTCATAAATGTTTGTGGACAATTTGTTTATTTAAATC